>NW_006800406.1:372510-397753 GCF_000485575.1 Poecilia formosa
ATTTTAGTCTCTGAGTAGGTAAGCAAACAAATATTGTATTTGATACAGAACATGGTGTAGCATATGAAGCAGTCTGTGATTGTGTTTCTGGAGCAGGAGGAGAGTGGGGGTTAAAGTATGAGCGAGCCATCAGGGAGATCGAGTTCACCAAGAAAAGACTGCAGCAGGAGGTTGAAGACAAGCTGGAGGTTGAACATCAGAACAAGCGTCAGCTGGAGAGAAGGGTGAGTGGACACGACTGCTCCAATACACACCAAGTTGCTGATGGGTTGAATTTAGAGTCTAAATATCGAAAATCTTATGCTCTGTATTGCTGTTAGTGGGACTGTGACTTACCAGACTGTGTCTGATAAACTTACATTCCTTACATCAGAGGTTCCCAAACTGTGGGGCGCGCCCCTATTAGGGGGCACGGGAAGCCGTCTGTATGACAAATAAAAAAACAAAAAAAAACATGAACACTGTATGCGCTGGGTTTTTACCTTAGAATGGCCAACTCTGTCTTATTCCTCTGTCAATTTGATACAGTAGGGTCTTCTGCACTTCCCATATCTGTGTCCTCTGTCACTTTTATCAGCAGTTAAAACTGTTTAATCCGTTGTTAACATGTCGTAACCTCTTTTTCCGAGCCGCCTTTAAACCCAGCATGAGCGTCGTAGCGCTCATGCTGGGTTTACACCTGTGCGGCAGTGAAGGAGACCTGCTGCTGCTGTGCGGAGCTACGCAGGTGTGTTAGAATCACGGCAGCAAACCAGCAAAACGCAAAGAACTTTTCACAGTTTTTCTCTCCAAACTAACCGACTGAGTTGAGTAAAGCTGTTGGATGCAGGTAATGTTAGCTAAAAGATGACTAGCTAGCTAATATCAATACAGCACCTTAAGCTTGTTAACAAGTAGCTTATAGGCTACTGGTGTTGTTTATGTTCAGCTACGATTCATTTTCCCCCAAAAACGTTGATTCCCCCCCGTTTGTTCGTCTGGAGCCAGGGCTGAGTATAACAGGGAGTCTCTAAGAATCCACTCCCCACCCCCTTCGCTCACACTTATCGTTCAACCAGACAGCTATTTGTAAGCCATATGGGGGCCCCAGAAATAGTTTGGAAACCACTGGGGGGGCCCAGGAGAAAAAGTTTGGGAACCACTGCCTTACATGGTCTGCAGGTACAAAAACCAGGTAGTGGAAGTGGACTTTGGTTGAATATCTCTTTCCTTCATGTTTTCCTCTTTGGTTTGATGCTTTCTTCTCATGTGTATGTTTCTCTGTGGTGACGTCACAATGTAATTGCAGAATGAAGGCTGACAGCTGGCAGATTTGCTTTATTTTTTAAAATTGATTACATTGTTCTTATTCAAGGACTTATTTTCATTGTTTAATAAGTCTTCTAGTTTCCTAAATTGTACGAAGAGCTAGTCCAGGATGTTGTACTACCTCATCGCAAGAGCCAAGGCAGAATATCAGGACCAATCAGTAGTGGTCCAGGAGTGAGGGACCTCACTCCTGGTCCCTGAGTCTGCAAGCCTTTCAGCTGTTTAGGCTTAAGTGTAAATACAGTTGCTAAAATCGGTAGAAATCAATACAAAATTATGACGTTGGTGCAATAAAAACATGCATGTGTTTTGCAGATCAGTGACCTGCAGGCTGATAATGAAGAGTCTCAGCGAAACATCCAGCAGTTAAAGAAAAAGAATCAGCGGCTGGTAGCTGAGCTGCAGGACACCAAGCTTCACCTGGAGGGCCAGCAGAGCCGCAACCACGACCTGGAGAAGAAGCAGAGGAAGTCCGTCCTCACACACAAACTTTGACACTACACTGTTCATAAACATGCATTAGCAGGTTGCTAGCCAGTGAGCCAGGAAGGCTGCTCCACATTATTAGTAGCATCTTTCTGTTCCTAATGGTAGAGCTCTGGCTTCCTTGTTGACTTGTTGTCACTGAGCTTTCCACAGAGATAATATGTACAATGTGTTTGACCCCACAGCTCCTCTAAGTTTAGCCCAGCTGCTGTCAGCTGTAGTGTCTGTGTTCTGTTCCCGTCACCAAGAGGCTGCTTGTGTGTAGGTTTGATGGTGAACTGAGTGCAGCGCAGGACGAGGTGCAGAGGGAGAGGAGCCTGAGGGAGAAGCTGGCCCGGGAGAAGGACATGCAGAGTGGGGAGGCCTTCAGCCTCAGACAGCAGCTGGAGGTGTGTGTCCATGTGCTTTCAGTGGGATGTTAAGCTGTTGTTAATATATTTAGGATGAACTTTTGCCAAACACCAAAGCTTTATGTTAACACAGTGTTTGATCAGGTTTAAGGGTTTTCCCTGGTCTTTTTTCTTTCACTACTAAATATCTGCTTGTGACAGAAACAAGCAGACATTGCTTGTTTCTGTCACAATCCTAATATCAATCCTAATCTGTCCAGACTTCAGCAGAAAGCTTGACTTTACAATCAAAGTTTTTCTTTAACTGAACTGTTTCACTAGAGTTGTGCATCATATCAATCACCATTGCAGTATCAGTATGTCAAATATCAGTCACAAAGTACTGATTGGATGCAGTATTTGTTAGTATGTCATTTTTTCTTGTCATTTATTCCCTTCTTAGTTGAGAGGACTAAGAACTATGAATTAATGCCTCACTCCTGGTGAGGCATTAATTCCCTCACAAGGAGTTTTTCTTTAGCAGCTGAGGAGCTTGTGCGATTGGTGTGGAGATTCAGTAATGGTAAATGAGGGTTAATCATAATTGATATTGCTAAGGGTGTTTCAATTAAAAATCAGTTTAAAAGCTTGCACCTCTAATCACACGGTGGGATTGTATGAGATAAAAACCTGTACAGGTTCCAGCAGAGACCTGAAGGCGACAGACTACTGTAAATAGTATAAACAACAGAACATCAGACCAGGTGTAACTTCTTTGAAGAGAAAAATTACTGAGAGAAAACAAAGTTACCAGTTGCAGGGTACCATAGAGCTAGAATTTTAACATTTGTTTATTGAGAATATCAATACTGTTAAATTTGTTAAATAATCTTCAGAGTTAGATTGTTGTGTTACCATAGCAACAATTGTGTATCCGATAGCAACAATCGGATACTACTGTTAGTGACGCTGCTGTTCTTACCTGGAAGAGGGACCCCTAGGCCGGCCCTTCATGACAAGAGCAGCAGTACTGCGCATCTCTGCTGGAGGTGAGGGACAAACAGGAAGCTTTATTACCGGTAAATGTGGCACTAGCAGGGTCCAAGCTTTTCCGTTTTGTTGAGTTGAGTTGGTAAAAAGCGTCTGCAGAAGTTTCAAACTGTATGTTGTTACTTCTACAAAAGGCAGGCATACAATTACGTGTGGTTTTATAACTGGTCTGACTTCCTCCTTCGCTTTGCTCAAGCTTCCCGTGTTACATTTACAATTCACTTCCTCTTTCTCACTCAATGTGGTCTGACTGCTGCATGTGTTTTGTAGGACAAGGACCTTGAACTGCGTACAGTGAATTTGAAGCTGGAGCAGGTTGAAGCGGAGCTGCAGGATCTTAACTCCCAGGAATCCAAGGATGAAGCATCTCTTGCTAAGGTTTTTGGCAACAGACTAAGTCAAATTGCTCAGTTTTTGTTCAGGTGATTCCCCTGCAATCATCTGTGACCATCCATGTGATTTAGCTGAAGAAGCAGCTTCGGGACATGGAAGCCAAGATCAAGGACCAGGAAGAGGAGCTGGATGAGCAAGCCGGCACCATCCAGATGCTGGAGCAGGTACAGATGTTGACAGGTTGTAGTCAGACAGCATATGTCACACTCGCTAACTCAGTCATTATGCAGATGAAACATAATCTGATGGCGTATAGAAGCTTTTTGACTCTTGGCAAACAAACTGGGTTTTATTCCTCTGTATTGGGATGTAATGATGGGAGTCTGGGAGTAAACCTGCTGGGGTCCTTCCTCTAGGAGTGGTCAGGCTGACCCTGATGTGTGTGTGTGTGTGTGTGTGTGTGTATGATGATTGATCTGTGTTTCAGGCCAAGCTGCGACTGGAGATGGAGATGGAACGTTTGCGTCAGACACATTTTAAGGAGATCGAAAGCAAGGATGATGAGGTGGAGGAGATCAGGCAGTCATGCAGTAAGAAGGTCAGGAGAATTAATGTTTCACCTTAACAGCACCACCTTATGTCTGACAGTAGGGGCACTGTTTTCTCAGTTCTCTCAGAGGCTTCAGTACAGTGAAGGAGAGAAACTGTAGGAGCACATACTGCAGTCCAGTAGAACTTGTCATTTTATAGAATTCCTTATTACTCTGAAATATTCTGAAACATTTTACGTCACTCCAGTTTTAGTGCTTCTGGTGTTTAATTTTCTTTCTGACATTTTCTGTGTTTAGACAAGCTTCATTCCTTCCTTTAGCATTTAGATGGAAATGTCTAAGAGAGAGTCAGTTGAGCCAGCTTTATACTACCTGACCCAGAGGGCTCATTTCAAACTGAAAACCGCATAACAGGAGTTTTATTAGGGGTGCTAAGTTAGAATTGGAGGTTCCTAAACGCCTTCGTTTGACCTGTTTGCAAAGATTATTAGGGCAACACTAATCTAAATGCAGCGTCTCCACATGACAACAGTGCTAACAATAAAACATTCAGGAAAGTCACTAAGATTTTATAGTAAAGTTCTATCACAAGGAGTCAGCCGGGCTGATCTCACTGTAGAGCACTGTTAATTAATCATGAGCGCCGTGATGAACACAAGCGAGATCCCTACCCATGTCACATCAACTTTTCAAACTAGAAACATAAGATTGACTTCAAGAGAGCATGTTATCATTTATCCTGTCATCTAAACATGACAGCCTTACAGGGCCTTCAAGAGAACTTTGAGAGACAGAAACCACCCCAGGATGTCATACAATGTCATTGTCACGCATATAGACACAAGAATGTATCTTATGTGTAGGTGTACACTGTACACCTACACACTGTAATAAAATATTATTACAGTGTTTGCATGTGTGTTTGTGTAGTTGAAGCAAATAGAGGTCCAGCTTGAAGAAGAGTATGATGAAAAGCAGAAGGTGCTGAAGGAGAAGAGAGAGCTGGAGGCGAAGCTTCTGTCAGCACAGAGCAAGGTAAAGACACCTGATGGTGATGAGTGTCTGATCAGCTTTAAACAAACAGTTCAAACACTGAACACAATCAAAGTGCAGGTGATTGTCTTCACCTGAGTGATACTCAGCTTAAGACAGTTTGTCCAGGTTCTTCTAGATTTCACTTTCTACAGAAAATTTCTTTCTAGATGCACCTTTATTATGAGGTCGCATCATAAACACGGGCATGGTTGTGAATTATTTTAACTTATACTTACCTAAATTTATACAAATGAACAGACGATAAACGGTTGGGAGTCGCTCCATATAAAAAGTAAGAAAAGCAACGAGGACGAGCAACCTGACCGTTCCTTTCTGCCCAGGTGACAAACTGTGACATAGAGACTGAGAAACGCCTGAAGAAGGACCTGAAGAGGACCAAAGCCCTGCTGGCTGATGCCCAGATCATGTTGGACCACATAAAGAACAACGCACCCAGCAAGAGAGAGATAGCCCAGCTGAAAAACCAGGTACTGACTCCCGCCTTAAAAAAAAAACAGTTGCAAGGACTGCTAGTTATCTGAAACGATACTGATCACAAACTTTAAGATGCATCTTCAGCAGCCAGCACCTCCTTTTAAAAAGGAATTGTCTGGTCCAAAGCACATGGTCTGTATAACTAAAGCTTTAGATAAACATCGCCTGAAAAAAAAGAGCTAAAACTCAGTTCAATGGCTAACCTGAATTTTGAAGTTGGATTTAACATCAAACACTGAGTTTTGTCTCTGTTACAGCTGGAGGAGTCTGAGTTCACCTGTGCAGCTGCAGTCAAAGCTCGGAAATCCATGGAGGTGGAGATAGAAGACCTGCATGTTCAGATGGAGGAGATCTCTAAAGCCAAGCAGATGGTACAATTCTCTGCAATGCCTCTCATCACTACTAAAGAAGCTTCTTTTCTACACTCTTCCTTTAATATTGTATCTCTTCTATGAACCCAGTGTCAGTATTAACATTGCCATTCCAAGTTTCTTTTCTTCATTCTTTTATTCATAAATTCATTTTATTCATTTCATTCATTGAAGATCGGGTCCAGGATGGAATCTCTCTCCATAGCAACACTCCCTCTGCTCTTCTCTTGGTAGAGTTGCCATGGGGAACTCTACCAGTTCAGTTTGTTTCAGTTCACTTTATTGATGTAGTGCCAACTCAGAGCAGCTGTCTCAATGCACTTTACAAATAACCAAATAAACAGAGCAGGCACACAAAATTCAGCAGTGCTAAGCTAGAAGACTTTCCATGTGTTATAAAATAAAAATGACCCAGCACTGATGAGGTGAAAATCACTGACAGGTTTATCACAATACCAGACACTGATAAAACTGTGCCAGACAGAGTCAACACATTAGAGTCACACCAAGCGCAGAAGATCATAAACACTGGAGAGTAGGACAGAGTGGTCATCATGTGGTCATTGTGTCCTCCAGAAGCCTCAGGCTGTGGAGACGTCCTGTAACTACTAAGACAGCTTAAACACACAAAACACTCAAACGTGTCATTACTCAGCCTGGAATTATTTAGAAAATTCCTTTGAGATCTCAAACAATATCTGCTTTTCAGTTGTAAACATGTGACATTATTATCTTATTTAACATTAACATCTAATTTAGTTTGGTCAAAGAGCTAAAATATCACATTATATTCATTTTTTATGTAGACATTAGCAAAATAATGGAAGCACAAGAGTATTTTCTTTCCCCATTTTATAATCTGTGGAAAAAAGATGGCATTTTCTCCCTGCTGTTTTAAGAATTAATTTAAAACTCATGCTGGTCTAACAGTCTCCACATTGATCAGTTTTCTGCTTTTTGTCTTTATCAGCTGGAAGAACAGCAGAGCCGTCTTCAGAGAGAGAAGAACGACCTGCAGTCTAGGATGGAGGAGGATCAGGAGGACCTCAACGAGCTGATGAAGAAACACAAGGCTGCTGTGGCCCAGGTCAGGAGACCTTGTCAGGAGAAATAGTCAGATAGTGACTTCCAGGCAGACCGCTGGAAAGAACTTAAAAATAATCAGGAATATCGAGTTATAGTGTCTTTCTCCAGTGCTAATGGAAAAAAAACAACTTTTAATTGGTTCCTCTAGATGTTTTACCAGGTTTGCTTGTTTGATACAATTCATGTTGAAGCACATTTCAGTGCCAACTACAGTTTAAAAAGTCTGATTTGGTCTTAGCATTATATTTTGTAATTAACAGTGATCCGATAAGGATTGTTCAGCTTTATTGAAACCAAAAGCATCAAATATTTGATGTAAACTCACTTCATTTGCTGACTTTTGTCATCTGTCCTCTGTGTTGTGGTTCAGTTGGCTCAGAACTTGGCTCAGATGAATGACTTGCAGTCTCAGCTGGAGGAGGCCCTCAAGGAGAAGCAGGAGGTTCAGGAAAAGGTTAGTTTTGGGATGGGTGGGTGTGCTGTGGTGGCACAGGAGGAGTTAAGCACAACCCACATATGGAGGCCTTAGTCCTCAACGCAGCTGTCGCAGGTTCGATTCCCAGCCTTGGCGACCTTTGCTGCATGTCTTCCCCCTTCTCTCATTATCCACTTTCCTGTCAATTAACTATCAAATAAAGGCCACTAGAGCCAAAAAAAAAAAATGTTTTGGGATGGGTAAGCATCTGACTGAAACCTCTTCACAGAGGATTTCCATAAGCTGCGTCTGAACTGATTGATTTAGATTTGCTGTGATACACCCAACTTGTATTATTGGTGAGCAGCCAAAGCCATCCACACAGTGACATTGGGGGAGACCAATGTTACTTTGATGATGGGNATTCATTGAAGATCGGGTCCAGGATGGAATCTCTCTCCATAGCAACACTCCCTCTGCTCTTCTCTTGGTAGAGTTGCCATGGGGAACTCTACCAGTTCAGTTTGTTTCAGTTCACTTTATTGATGTAGTGCCAACTCAGAGCAGCTGTCTCAATGCACTTTACAAATAACCAAATAAACAGAGCAGGCACACAAAATTCAGCAGTGCTAAGCTAGAAGACTTCCCATGTGTTATAAAATAAAAATGACCCAGCACTGATGAGGTGAAAATCACTGACAGGTTTATCACAATACCAGACACTGATAAAACTGTGCCAGACAGAGTCAACACATTAGAGTCACACCAAGCGCAGAAGATCATAAACACTGGAGAGTAGGACAGCCTACAGAGTGGTCATCATGTGGTCATTGTGTCCTCCAGAAGCCTCAGGCTGTGGAGACGTCCTGTAACTACTAAGACAGCTTAAACACACAAAACACTCAAACGTGTCATTACTCAGCCTGGAATTATTTAGAAAATTCCTTTGAGATCTCAAACAATATCTGCTTTTCAGTTGTAAACATGTGACATTATTATCTTATTTAACATTAACATCTAATTTAGTTTGTTCAAAGAGCTAAAATATCACATTATATTCATTTTTTATGTAGACATTAGCAAAATAATGGAAGCACAAGAGTATTTTCTTTCCCCATTTTATAATCTGTGGAAAAAAGATGGCATTTTCTCCCTGCTGTTTTAAGAATTAATTTAAAACTCATGCTGGTCTAACAGTCTCCACATTGATCAGTTTTCTGCTTTTTGTCTTTATCAGCTGGAAGAACAGCAGAGCCGTCTTCAGAGAGAGAAGAACGACCTGCAGTCTAGGATGGAGGAGGATCAGGAGGACCTCAACGAGCTGATGAAGAAACACAAGGCTGCTGTGGCCCAGGTCAGGAGAAATAGTCAGATAGTGACTTCCAGGCAGACCGCTGGAAAGAACTTAAAAATAATCAGGAATATCGAGTTATAGTGTCTTTCTCCAGTGCTAATGGAAAAAAAACAACTTTTAATTGGTTCCTCTAGATGTTTTACCAGGTTTGCTTGTTTGATACAGTTCATGTTGAAGCACATTTCAGTGCCAACTACAGTTTAAAAAGTCTGATTTGGTCTTAGCATTATATTTTGTAATTAACAGTGATCCGATAAGGATTGTTCAGCTTTATTGAAACCAAAAGCATCAAATATTTGATGTAAACTCACTTCATTTGCTGACTTTTGTCATCTGTCCTCTGTGTTGTGGTTCAGTTGGCTCAGAACTTGGCTCAGATGAATGACTTGCAGTCTCAGCTGGAGGAGGCCCTCAAGGAGAAGCAGGAGGTTCAGGAAAAGGTTAGTTTTGGGATGGGTGGGTGTGCTGTGGTGGCACAGGGGTTAAGCACAACCCACATATGGAGGCCTTAGTCCTCAACGCAGCTGTCGCAGGTTTGGCCTTGGCGACCTTAGCTGCATGTCTTCCCCCTTCTCTCATTACCCACTTTCCTGTCAATTAACTATCAAATAAAGGCCACTAGAGCCAAAAAAAAATTATAAAAAAAAAAAAAGTTTTGGGATGGGTAAGCATCTGACTGAAACCTCTTCACAGAGGATTTCCATAAGCTGCGTCTGAACTGCTCATGTAGTTACTGTATGATGACTTACATTTGCTGTGATACACCCAACTTGTATTATTGGTGAGCAGCCAAAGTCATCCACACAGTGACATTGGGGGAGACCAATGTTACTTTGATGATGGGGGTTAGGGTAGTCTCTATACAGAGAAAACAATAACACCTCAGAGTATAAACTTTTAGTTTTGTTGCAAGTATCCAGAATCTAAGGTATGCTCACCATCACATACTGAAAATTACTAATGCATGAAAATATTAGCTATTTGTTTTTATTCATGGTCATTAAAGTGTTAATTGTACAATTTACTTTAGTTAGAATAGGGACAATATGCACTGTATATTAACCATAAGAGGAGAGATGCACTGAATCAGGTTATAGCCCGAAGTTCTAATTTCCAGTATCGTAGAAATAAACATGTTCTTCACTCAGGTGGCTGCAGTGTGTCTCAGCTAAAAAATGAAGCTGTTGCTCATGTATGAGTTGTGGGTTAAAACATCAGCTTCACTCATTCTTAAAGACAGTCTGTGCAGCACTAAAGACTTCATATTATTTAAGTTAATAATGCACTCTGGACTAATAGCACTGATATGGGTCTGCTCTGAATCAGATGCAGGTCCTCCAGAGCCAGCTGGAGTTCCAGGAGCAATCCATGGTTGAGAAATCTCTAGCCAATCGTCAGGAGGCCAAGATCCGAGAACTGGAAACCAAGATGGAATTTGAGAAGTCGCAGGTCAAACGGCTGGAGGTGAGGAGCCAAAGTGGGACATGAGCAGGAAAAAGTAGTCATCAGTATGTACAGTACACAGCTAACGACAGAGGTCTGTTTATGTAGTGAAGTGGTTTTACTGACCTCCTGATCTTTTTTTTTGTCTCATAATATGCTGTCATGACATAGTGACAGTTTCAACAAACATATATAAAAACCTCTTTTTATAAAAGTTACATACTGCAGCTTTAATGATTAATGCAGTGGCATCTCAGCAGAGAAGAAGAATGGATTAGAATCCTTCATGAAAGAGTTAATAGCGCTCTCTTTCCTAAAACTTTACACAGTGACTTTAAAAGAAAAGCCAGGAGGCCAAAAGGATCAACAGATTACCCCTTAACTGTGTCTAAAACCTGAATATTATCTTCAGGAACAATGAGCTCATTTATTACCTTATTTTTAGTTCTGTTCAACGTCCAGACATGTGGAAAACTAGGTTGGTGTATATTTTGCAACTTTTTGTCTTGCTGTACAGAATCTTGTAGCTCGTCTGAAAGAGAACGTGGAGAAGCTGACAGAAGAGCGAGACCAGCGCATCAGCAGCGAGAATCGTGAGAAGGAGCAGAATAAGCGGCTGCAGAGGCAGATCCGAGACATTAAAGAGGAAATGGGGGAACTGGCCAAAAAAGAAGCAGAGGCAAGCCACAAGAAACACGAGCTGGTAAGGATGAACAGCTTCCAGTCATCAGCGTTACTCCTGTCCTACAGACTGGACTCTTGAGGTTGGAGCACTCCTTAGCACCAGCTAACATGACCAGGTGTCCCTCTGCCTTGTTAACAGGAGATGGACATTGAGAGCCTAGAGGCTTCAAACCAGAGCCTGCAGGCGGACCTTAAGCTGGCCTTCAAAAGGATAGGTGACCTGCAGGCGGCCATCGAGGACGAGATGGAGAGTGATGACAACGAAGACCTTATAAACAGGTACAAAACCCATGACCTGAAAAACACCAAAGTGATAACACCTGTGTTGTGCCAGCTCTATATCAGTGAAGCCAGGTTAACATGAACGGATTGATGCTCATAGTTTACCACTCATATGTTTTAAACTAAGCTCACAAATTTAACTAGTTCTCTTCCATTTCTTCTATCTAAAACAGCAGACCAGATTTTGAGATGGGAATCATTTCATGAACAGAAAACTGAGAACAGATCTAAGTGTAAATCACCACCAGCTCAGCTCAGACAGGGTTTGACACGAGGTTTGATTTATTTTTTCTTCAACCTATCATTTTGCTGTCAGAAGTCCACAATAATTCTGAATAACCAATTGTTGGTTTGGACAAAAGGCAGTGTGGAATGAGCAGCACCACATGGAGGATGATTGACAGCACTAAGACCATCCTCCTGGCTCTGATTGGTTGTTTCTAGTTAGCATTGGAGAAGGCAGATGAGCTCATTTTTTTCCACATATCATCTGTCTAACATACTGTCATGACATAGTGACAGTTTCAATGAATATGTAAAAATATATATTTTTATAAAAGTTAAATCCTGCAGCTTTAATCATTAATCGATCACTAAATTGCTTGAAACTTATTTCAGTAATGAATTCATCATGATTAATCCAATTAATCATTTTGCCCTTAATAATAGAAAAATAATACTACTTCTTAACCCACAAGCTGAGAGAATCTTCATTCTGTAATATTCTTTCAGTTGTTTATCTGTAGGATGGTCAGAGCTCAGAGCAGGAAGCTGCAGCTTCTCTCTGTGTGTTTGCTCTGTCACTCGTCTATTAACATCAAAAAATGGCTCAAAACCCCCAAATCAGTTTGACCTGATAGGCTGCAGGGTTGGGCTGAGCCTTCAGTTGATATCCATATGTAGAAAGTGAGGCCAAAGGGAGCACAGCTTAAAACAATTATTAACATGTGAAAGCTAAATATGCTGTCTATTAATGTTCACACACACAGTGTGTGCAGTGTGCAGCCTGGTTGGAAATTCTGCAGCTCTGCCTCAGGGAAATATCCAAATTTTGCTTCTGAAAACTTAGACTAAACCTTTGCCTTCCCTTTACCCTCCCCCCCCAAAAATGTGTGTTTAATTGACTTTAATATGAGCTGCATTACTCAGTTCAGCTCCAAGTGAATAACATTGTCCAGGGTTTACCAGCAAATACTATTTCTGGATGCAGCTCAAAACCCGTCGGATTTTCTAAAGAGAGGAGCATCCCAGCGTCAGACACTCATCCAATTTTTTTATTTATTCTCATTTCTGGAATTTGCTTCACATGACTCTCATTTTATGTCCTTCTGTTGTCTTTTATTTCTTTTTTTTCTTGTCTTTTCTTCCTTACATCATAACCATCATCATCACTGTGACCAGTTTGCAGGATATGGTGGCAAAGTACCAGAAAAGAAGGAACCGAATGTGAGGATCATGGTCTTGTGTTGTTTCTTTCTTTGCTGGAAGTGATGATGCATATATCACATGACGGATCAAAGCTTAGCTTTTATTTTCTCCATCATTTAGTTTATAAAACTTCTCAGTTTTTCTCATGGAATCAACAGTGAGGTTTACTGTGTCATAAATGCATCATGAACACATTCAACCCACCTGTGATTTTCCATTGCATGCCTTCACATCCAGCTGAATTAGCATTACAGCTATTAACTGCACTATGAAACAATTTCTGCTTTTAATAGCAATAAACATCTGTCTTCATTTTGTTTTTTCACTGATGCTTCAGCCAGTGTGCAGCACACCAAGGTGCCCCAGACACCTTGAATCACCTGTTGTCTGTTTGCTCTGCTTCTAGCTAAATACGTCTCATTTCTGCCTGACTGAAGGACGCTTTGTTGTTGGAAGAGTTTCCTCAGTGTGAGCAGCTCTGCTTTTGGCCATGCACCTCACCTTGTTGTTGCTGATGTGTAATCAGTAATCCCTGGTTATATGTGGGCATTTTACCACCTGGTTACCATTTGAATGACTGCATTTCATTTTGTGGATCATTCAGATTGTACCATAGAAAAGACATATAACCTATTTGGCTTTTTCATGTTTAAGTGAGGCAAAAACAAAGTATTAGACTGTAGGTTGTAGTCTGCCTGAACAGACAGCAGTTAGTCTGTTCTGCTCCCACAGATTTCACCCTAGATCTCAGCTAATAGTTACGTGCACTGCACTTAACTATGCTCACCTTTTCCCACCTTTCTTCATTGATCCTAAGTCTGTTTCTGATGGACATAAAAAGTGACTACCAGTAATTCATTCTTGAATAGGATTTTCAGCAGTTACTCTAACTTTACAGCAGAACACATTCATCAGACTCTGTGTTATTAATTGCATATTAAGAAAACACAATCAGAATGAACTGGTAGGTGTTCCCAAAGGTTCAGGAAACACCGGAATCTTCATCATACAAAACAATACATGTATTATATCTGGTTGTGTCCCAGATATTTATATCTGAACCATTTAAATGACAGTTGGTAGAATAATATCAACCTAGGTTCAGGTGAGGCATGATGGGAATGTTGAAGCACTCGTTGATGAGGTTCCTGACAGTGAATTGGTTTGCTCTCATGTTAGCATCTGGAGGTAGCATGACACAATACATCCAGATAAGTCAGCAATTGTTCATACCCCGAACAGATGTAGATGGAAAATCATCTTCATTCAACCATTCAACAGTGTTTGTTTCATAGGAAACAAGACTATGTAAATTGTATGCATGACTGAATTGAAATTCAGTATTTTTTAAACTGCCTCAAGATGACATTTGTTGTGAATTGGCGCTGTAGCTTAGAAGCAGAATGGATTTCATTTTGTAGACCAGGAGTAGATATGTTGCACATTTTTACTGTATTTTATTCTTTATGACAATTTGCAGCTAACCTGCATGTCTAAATGAATCTTCTCAAAAAACCACAGGGATTATTGAATTGAAAATTGCAGTATGAAGCCTCTTGACCTTTACAGATTGACCTTTCTTAGTTTATGTTATGATGCTTTTGGGAAAAAAATATGTGATGATATGTTTGGTGTTGTTGCTGTTGCTTTTATAAAGGTAAGGCCTGAAATTATTTAGCTACCCTGTAGATTTAGATTAAAAATTATTTTTCTTTAACCAACAATTCTCTGACAGGAACTGAGACGGGTACTTATAAACAAAAGAATGATCAGTTTAGAAACAAAATAATACATCTGTTTTTATTTACGTTTTATTCAAAAAAACTGTGTTGAAAATTCTTCATGCTTTTCTGAGTAACTCACAGAGAAATCTTTTTTGGCATCATGAACCCTCGTAAGTACGACTAAGTGATACAAAGAGTTCCTGAGCCTCCTGATCCACAGCCTCTCCTGTAGCTCCATGCAGCTCCGTCTGTCTGCTTCTAGATGTTCTCTGTCTGTCCGCCTTTTGTCCAGATATAATGCTAACGCCCTCGTCTGGCTCCGCACTAACCCCTAAACCCGTTCTTCATCAACTGTAACGACAGAAGACGTTTTCCTGGGCTTGCTCCTGTTGAACTCTAACGTTGTTCTTCCTTTCTGAATGTCAGAAGACCTGTCTGTTCTTGACTAACATATCCATGGCTGCCTCTAACTTCTCTTCCTTTCCCTAACTGGTGAGCAGTCAGGGCCACTCAGACACAGACTCTGAAGTGGAGGACCGTGTGGATGGAGTGAAGTCCTGGTTGTCCAAAAATGATGGCACTGTCAAGAACCTGTCAGATGAGGACAGGTCAGTGAAAATGTGTCAGTTCTCTCTGCAGCAGATGCTTGTCTTATACACACATCAGTAGAAGCAACATAAACTGATTCATCGGATTAGCTGACCATAGGTATTTTTTTAATTATATTCACTTCTGTTTGCTTGTAGAATAGAAAAATAATACATTTATATATTTTACAATTTATATTTATATATGTAAAACTTAAATGAGGCAACCTTTTCCCTGAAATGGCATTTCCATGGTTGAATCATTGTGATTTAAGTCTTGATTTGAATTATTTAAAATATAACGACTACTTGACTTTTGGTAAAGCATGGTTACACCTGCAATATGTAACACTCCTAGCATTATTCCTATAATGGAAAAGAGACAAACTTTCCAGCTAGCAGCAGAGCCAAGAAGAATCCAAAAATGTATTGAGAGCCAGTGTGGAGGGACGTAACATGAATTTATGTGATTTATGTTACGACATTTCACATTTATCTGTTGTAATTATTGGAGGAAAACAACCACTTATAGCAAAGATCCCGCAATATACATGGCTGGACAGCATGGTGAGCCCTGCTTCACTTCCTGCTTCACTTCCTGCTGAAGCCTGGAAGTGAAGCAGAAATGAGCCAAACATGAGGTGGGCTCCAGAAACAAATGGTAGACAGTCTCTGTTGTTGCTCATTTAGTTTATGAACTTTGCACACGTGGTGCCAAGTTCACTCAGTGATTGGTTGAAGCTAAACTAGAGGACTTAAAGGTTGAATTTCTCTATAATCCATTTGATGTGAATATGACACCATCCAGTCACAGACATAGGTTCCCTCAACTGCTGCCTGATGAAAATGATCAGGAGATCCCACAGGAGTTATCTCACTGATTCTGTCCATTAGAAACATATTAACTAAATTTATTTTAACTTTACAACCACTCATATTTGTTATCAATATTTTGAGTTGAAAAATGTTGTCTGATTTTTTTTTTTAAAAAGAAAGATTATAGACGAGGTTTTCCCTCCTCAATTTTTCTTGTCTTCACAGAGAAACATAGTTCTCTAAAGCAGTAGAGCTAAATGGTAAGAGAGGAATACTGGGGTCATAGTTTACGACCTTCACATGTCCTCCTAGTGTCATATAAAACGGAAAGGTCTCTGTCGTCTTCATTTCCTCCCTGTTTATGTAATATGTTTTAAAACATATTACTAAAACATATAAAAAGTAATATGTTTTAGTCCATTTTCTTCTACATTTGCTTGATTCAACTTTGTATTTCATCTTTGTCGTCAGCTTTCCTGTATCCTCCTTCATTCACCTTTTTCACACTGTGTTGTTCTAGATGTGCTGTAAAAACTGACTTAAAGGAAGGAAAAGAGTGGAAAGAGGCTAAGGAGAAACATAAAGAGCAGAGAGAGCTACAGATAATCAGGCCGGTGTCTGTTGTGTCCTCTCTGAGTTATAGAAAAAATCCTGACCTGGATTTCATCATAGACAAAAGTGACTCCCTCCTCTGGTCTACCAGGAAGAAAGCAGAGTCAGATCACATCCCAAGCAGATGCAAAACTGAGCTGCTAAACCAGAAATGTCATGTTGACCCTTATTTAGCCTCTTCCAGGAGACCTCCTCTTTCACCGGATGACTTGAGTGACAGTCAGTCAGTCATCTCTCAGGCTCGTTCAGAGGCTAACAGTAGCATCAGGAAAGGTACGGACAGCCGTTGGGGTCAGTTTAATCTTTCATTCACTAAGCAAGGATCATCCTCCACCCCTCCTGAGATAAACCTGAGGAATAAGGTTCATCCTTGCAGCAGCTTGGGGCCGTCAGGCCTGTACACACACCATCAAAGCATCTCTGGTACAGATGGGGCCAGCAGCAGCTGCTGCCCTCCCAGTAGGAGATCAAGGAGTCAGAGTCCTGGAAGTGTTGGCCAACTTGATTCCCAGGTATTCCTAGTTGGTAGCAGTTACCTCACTAATGGTGGCATTGACCTAGATGGTAGTAGAAGTGTGGCCTTAACTGAGAGGTCCATGTTCGGTCCTCTGTCTTCCATTGGTCGCAGTTTATCAATGCCTCCACCCAGAGACAGGCCCACTTCTGCTGATCTGCCAATTCATACCCTGGACATTCGGCCAGTCAGCCATCAGAACTACCTTGACCCTGACTTGGAGAAAGCCATCAATGAATTGCTGAGTTGTAAACTGATAAAATTCAAGCGCAAGAGCTTGGAAGACTCTGAAGATGATGAAAGATCCAGGAGTAATGAAGATGAGAGCCGAAAGATGGAGAATGGAGAGAGGATGTATCCCACCAGAGGTGTTAGATGTTCTGAATCTGCTGTGGATTGCAGGAGATCATCCTGCAGTACCAGCAGCCGTCACCATGGCAGCAAGAGCAAAAGACAGAGCAAGAAAAAGAGAAATCACAGCTCTGACTCTGACAGTTCTGGAGACGATCCTGTTGAAAGAAACAACTCTAAAAGATGGCTCAAAAAGTCCCATAAAATGTCCAAGAAACAAGAGAAACGTCCATTATCATCGGTACCTTCTGAATCAGATTCTGGGTCAAACTTTACATCAACTTCTGACGCATCTACCATATCCTCCCGGAGTTACAGTAGTGTGAAAACAGCCGTAGGTAAATGGGTTCCCACTCCAGATGAGGAGGAAACTCTGCCACCGAACAAGAAGCAGCCAATCAGTAAGAAAAACGAAAAACAAAGGAAGAAGAAGTTGAACCGCCTGATGATGAAATACTTGTACCGGACAGAGAGTGACTGAGGCAGACAGTAGGTTGCTGGCCTGAAGAATGCTGTGAAGCATGGTGTGACCTAACCAATCACAGAATGACTAACATTATCAGACATTTACTCAGTTTGGATGAGACGTCCGGTTTGTTTCAGTTAACCCCGGGTGGAAAGCTTTGTGCTGTTGTTGAGTAGCTCATATCTGTCCTAAAGGGAGAAGCACCAGAAGCTGGTTAATATCCCACCCAGTTTACTGCATGTTGAACATTTTAAATCAGTTTCTTCAGAGCACTTTGTGTTTATCTCTCTCGATCAGTTTTCACTCTAGATTAGCAGTTCTTAACTTGGGCGGTACCGCCCCCCGGGGTGCGTTCAGAGGACTTTGTATCCCTCTGAAAAATGAACCCATTTAAAGAAAGAAATCCCTCCATGGTGATACCACGATAGAGTGCGTTCATTTTATAGCGTTAACACCGGAGCTGTAAGTGGTCCGGTATGAAATGGGTGTGACAGAACAACACAGCACTTTTACATTTCAATAATCAGAATACCGAAATTGTTTCTGTTGTTTTAAAAGGTTTATGTCCGTCTGCCTTTTCCCCATCGATACGTTTCCCGACCACCCTGCACCTTAAGGGGTTGAAAAAAAACTGACGCGCACATTGAGCAAAACTCTGAAACAGGAGAAGCAGGACATAAAACGGAGCGACGAACTAGATGTGAATTATGGCATAAAAACAGAGAATCCGACGCTGAACAGTGAAAAATCAACACATGATGTGAAACATGATGATTAGGTGGTGCAGCAGGTGATGAGTGAAGATGGTGAGTGATGGTAAACGATAAATCTAGCAACAGGAAAGAAACTAAAGTGGACATAGCAATAAACCAAGAGAGGATAATTACTAATACTAAATGAATGAAGAACAAAATGCAAGAATAAACTAAGAAACTAAAGTAAATACAGAGGAATAAACTGGTATGGCAAGACCTTTCGATCAATAATTAATACAGAGACTGTATGGCAAGAATAAACAGACACTATTTCCAGATAAAAGGTAAAATAATATTATTGAAATGTCATGGGTTTGTTGAGACCATATCTACTACTGAGAATAAATATATCTTACAGACCATAACAGTAAATAACTTATCACTTATTTATGTTTTTAATTAGATTTGATATATTTATTTCTTCAATATTATTTTTCATGTTAGTGTTAATGTTATGAGGCTGACGACTCCATGACACTTTCAGTTTGACTCATTAGGATTTGATAAAGAACCAGATTTGTTCTTTGTAATTTCTGTCCAGTAAAACTATTAATCTATAATCAATAGACAGGTCTATATAAAGATATAATCCATGTTTCTGTCTCATATTTGTATGGCATTAAAAGGAACTTTTGTTTTTCCACTGAAAGCTCTGGTTTACACACTAAATGCCATGTGAGTGAAGTTTTATGGATGATACTCTGATGTCCCATTCTCCTGAAGGCAGCACAGAGCTGCACCACCAGAAACTGACAGAAACACTGAAGAGAAGAAGAGCTTTGATTAATGTAGTTACAGTTCTATCCATGTTTTAATGCTGCAGAGCTCAGTCGTTTTACAAATAGTTCAAAGTTTAAACTGGCATGTTGAACATCTAGACAACATCTCTGTTGTCTAGAGCGGACCCTGCCTCTCGCCCACTGACTGCTGGAAACCGGCAGCAGTCACAAGAACAGAGTGTGGAGTACAGAGTGGATCACAGGCTTCCTGGGACGAGAGAACAACAAAGTCTGAGATTATGATTGGTCAAACTAAACTTTCTGTTGACAGAACTGGTAGAGGATCACGCTAACTGCACAGTCTGCGCTTCTGTTGGCTTCTGTTTTCTTTTCACCTTTGTGAAAATGAAGCACTGTGGTTGTTTGCGATCTTTTCCCTGTTGGCGTGTTCGTTAACAGATTGTCTCCTCTGTGTGCTGCTGCAGCTCCCCCATCCGAAGACGCTCCCACTACGACAGGTCTGATGAGGAAGAGGAAGAAGTGAAAGAGGGCGGTCCTGGGACGACCAGCTTGTCCTGCTCCAGATACAGATACAGCAGTCATTTGAAAGATGATGAAGATTATGATGATGAGGAGGAGGTGTCGTAGTGTACTCGCTCAGATGTAACACTTTGCTTTGCATGCAGAATTGGCTACAGTGTTGGACAATCATGCACAACAGTAATGCAGTGGTCTGCTCTAGAGCGGATGCAGCAATGTACGCTGGTAGCTGCTTGAACTGCAGGCTCTGCCACACACAAGCTCTTTGTCCACAGTTCACACCTTCAACACCAAAATCCTACAGGTTTTCATGTATTGCCAAAAAGCATTAGCCAGCTGTACATGTGTACACTTTGTAACCGTTTAACAATGAATGCTAAGACCTAAGAAAAGCACCAGCATCCGTTCCTTCTTTCTTTGAACAAGTGCCATGTTAAGAAGCAGACAGGTGGACTGTCCGGCTTCCTGAGCTGCTGCACTGTAAATCCATGACGCTCATTATCATGTACTTATTGTAGTCTCATAAAGTTTGCTCTTTGTTTTCCTGCAGTATCTCCCCATCCTGTACTCCCAAAGACTCTCTTTGGGAGTCTTTTCTCCCAAAGAGAGAAGACTGCATCACTTAGATGCTACAAGGATCTTTTTTTTTCCTCCTGAAAACTTTAACAGTTTGAAGTTAACTTGAATTTCCAAAGTAAATACCAGATTAAAACACAGCGGCTTTGTTGTTGCATTTGCTATTCACACACTGTTTTAACTTTGATATAGTTTCCTTCTTCATGGATGTTGTACCATTTTATTTTTTATATTATTGTTTTCCCAGAATTAGTTGACTTGCATGCTGTCATGCTGAAAATGCCTTTTTTAAGAAAAAAATCAGGGACCTATTTTTGTTTTGTTTTTTTGCTAATAAGCGATAATACAGCCCAGGTATGAAAGCAAAATGTTAAGTTTTTATTTGTTTTTGGTTTTTTTTGTTTTTTTAAACAAAGAATTGATGGAGTTCAGTCTGGGTGGGACACCATGAAATGCTCATTATCTGCAGCAAGAACAAGGCCATGCCTGGTTTTCCTCTGGTGCTTCTTCACATGAACACCTTCACCTCCACACACAGCCATGGAACAGCTTGTCGTTGCCAGGGCAGCTACTTAAGCTCTATGGCAACCTGTCACCATGTGGGTGTAGCAGCAGTCTGGCAGTGTGCATGTGCTACCAACCACTTAGCATGATAGTGTTACTCAAACTGTTTAACTTCCTGAATTGTTCAAGTGAAATCCCACTCCAACACATTTATAATTTACTCAGTAAAGTGGACTAATTCAGGAATTAGATCAACATAAAAATCCCCAGTAAGACCCTGTTTTATGTTCCAGTGTGTTTTAAATGAGCTGAACAACCCTTGAGTTTAGCGCATCACTCCCAACTAGTAACCAGAAAAGGTTCTTAAAACACAGACAGCCCTGCGACAGCCTCATTCATATGCTGGAAGCACTGATCTGCACAAACAGAGAACCCCTTCCCATCACAGTAACCACTACTTGATCACATGACCAGTTCCAGGTGGTACTTCCTGATTCTGACATCATTTTAGCTTCACATTTCTGCTGTGTGTGCGTGCGTGCGTGAATGAATCACACATTACTGCATCTGCTTTACTGCTTTCATACTGATGTTTTTAAAACTGCCTATAAACTACTTAATTTAAGTTAAAAAATACAAAGAAAAAACAAAACTTATTGATGTCATCTTTCTGCTGACTCGGCAACATGACTGAGTCAGAGTTGTATATTAAAATGGTGTAAATGTGTAATAAGGTAACGGCATGTAAATGATTGAAAGGATTAATGAGACACTGGAAAATATTTAGTGTACAGAGCCGGAGTGGGAGGCTGAGGCAGAGCGGCCTGATCAACCTCTCTGTGACCAGGAGGCAGAGCCGCTGCTCCCACTCCAAGCATCATGTTTGGATCTTTTATTGGTTCTGGCGTCGACGATCCACACGTCTCCATCATTCCTAACTAACCCACAGTCTGTGGAACCAAAATCATGTTTAAGCCGTTTGGTGGAGTTGCTTTACTATGTCACATTTTGCTCATTTTAATTTGAGCAACAAGAAAATCTATTCTGAAACCTGAACATGTGTTCAGTTACTTGACGTGTGGTAATGAGTTTCAGTGTGAGAGTCGTTTTGGGTCCGGTCAAAGGCGAGTCCATGTCGTCTGTCTGAGAGATTTGGGTGGAATTTTACAATATGTGATTTTTGGAAGCTTTCTTAATATATCTGATATCGACACAAAAGTGAACGTATTTTTACTGACATGCACCTCTTTTTTTTTTTTTTGGCTAACCCCTTATTCACTGTATTTATATACAAAACATGTATGATTCATTTTAGCTTTGGAAAACTCTTGTTTCTTTTCTTCACTGAAAAACTGACCACTTGTTAATTTTATCTTTGCAATATTGTAAATAAATTCTAGTTATTGACTTGAAGCGCTTTTTCTGACTCAGCGAGTTATTGCTGTCAGCTTTCTAAAGAGTCTTCCTCATTGATTATTTTCACACATAAAAATAATGAATGGTAACTCAGACAGGAGAATGTCTCCTGGCAGAAAAGGAAAGCTCCAGCAGCTTGTTACCAAGAGGAAGCTCTGAGAACAGCTGGTATGTCTTGCATGTAAAAAGTAAAATAAGAAAATCTTTCTGTTGACACACATGAAATTACTGAGGATCTACATCAACAGTTACTGTTGGAAGAAGTTTCATTCAGATACAATTTTATTCTCGTATATCAAGTCAGACTAAAAATGGAAAGGTCTGAATGTCAAAATTTAAAAGTGATAGGAAGAGAAAAACAACTTCACTTGTGAAATTATTTGACTCAAAGTGTTTTTGCTTTGTAATAAGATCCTCTTCAGGTGGTTACTAAGGTTTAAACTTTAGATGGTGAAGTCACTATAAAGTAAGCAAAGTAAATGAGAAATTCATGTAGTGTAAATGTCTGGCTGTTAAACACACCTTGTCTTTAGGAGCTCTAAAACTGGTGACATCATGTAAACTGAATGAAAGAGTTGGAGGAAGGCTTCATGAATCCAGACCCGATCCTACAAAGCTGATTTCATGTGTGACTGGAAACGCCTGATTTTGAAAGATGAAAAGTCAAAGGAGGGCACTTCTCCCAGGCTGAGCTCACACAGGAGCTTACCAATGACTGGGCCGAACTTGAAGCCATGACCTAAAGGAGAGGAATCATGGAAGAAAAGAAAAAAAAAGTAAATAAGATCCATGTCACAACAAAGACAACAACTAAAGACCGAGGCTAACAGGAGACAGCTGAGCCTCCACAGTGTAACTACATGCTCAACATTTTGGGAGATTCTCTGCATGAATCACATAGAGCTTCCCACATTTTGTACAATGAACTTTCAGAAAAGGCCTAAATAAAATGAATTGATATATTTTACTTTGAACAGAGAGATTTTTCTGTAATTCAAAGAAAATACATTAGTCTGCTGACAAAAAAAAATCCCCCCTGCACAACAGCAGGAGGAGCTGTAGTCCAACATATCACAGGATATAAACATTAAAAGGAAACAAGTTATCCTGGCTCAGTGATTTCAAAAACACTTAGATTTGTGATCTGGTGATCAACGGTAGGAGAGGTTGTAGTAACTGTCATGGCATCCTGGTTTCCAATATATGACTCTAGTTGGCTTTGATGTTTTTGGAAATATACCTGAGAATCCTGCTCCAATGACGATGTTGCTGTAGTTTGGATGGTAATCCAACACAAAGTGGCGATCAGGTGTTAGCTACAAAAACAAAACAAGCAAAATAGAACAAGTCATATATGAAATATTTTACTGATACATAAAGGCAATCTGAATTATGCACATCTATGTTTTTCCCCTGCAATTTCAGATTTTCTGCCTCATTTATTAAATCTCTGCAGCTATTTTTAAAGCCCTTTTAAAAAAATAATCAAAATTCTGCCTCTGGAAGAACAGACAACACTCACTAATACCAAAAGGCCAACTCTCAGAAAAGGACATTTTTAGTTCACCACAAGAAGGCGTGAATGATATGAGGCTGAGAACAAAATGATCTGATTTTCACCCCTCTGCTGCAAGAAGGAAAACTGATTTCAGATGTTCAGCCTGACCTTCAGAGACTTTACGCCTGAGTAGAAATACTAACACAGAGCAAACCCAAAACAACCCCAGAACGTGACACTTCAAGGCAGAAATACTTCTGAGGGTTTCTCCTCCACCCTTACTGTATACATGCAGCTCTCCACCACAGCAGGCTCAGGAACCAGGCCGGGTATGCATCTGGAAACGTATCGCTTCAGGATATCGATGTCAGACGTGTCCGTCTGCAAGTCTCTGTAATCCGGGTCAGTCTTGCTGCCTATGTGGTAGCATATCTGTACACACAGTGGGAATACATGGGCCAACAATTATTGCACTCCAAACGCTCCTTTGCGATCTGAATATTGCACACACTGATATTGCGACGATGATATTTTGAGCAGCCTCACTTTCAATAGTTGCTGGATGTGTATTACACATTCACCCACCTTCACCAAGTCTGGGTATTCATTCGACGGGAGGCCATAAATGTGTTCTTTGCTCTCCAAACTCCCAGTGACCACAAAGCATGGAAAACGCTGCTTCACACCGTAAGTCCCAGGAGTCTTCTCTTTCCAGTAGCACACATTGATCTTAACAGTCTGTTGTGCAAAGACAGCAATATAGCTCAGTCAGACATGCATGCTTAGGATACCATGCATGTCATGCTATCCTAACCGTCCAGCAAAATGGTTGCTAAGCATTTTTGCTGGATGATAAATTGTCCCAGAACGCAGGGCCGGCCCAAGGCATTAGGGCCCCAGGGCCACCAAAGGGTCCCCTCAGTGGAGCTGATTTTTTCTTTTAGTAATAATTTCTATGTCATTGTAATATCAAAAACACACAATTTCACTATGAAGTGATTTGTTTTTACAATAATATATATTTGATAATGTATGTAGAAATTATTATTTTATTGATAAAAAGAAGGAAAAAAAATTGCTCTTGGGGGCCCCCTGGTGGCCGCGCTATGTACTGCATGCTTCACCGGTGTTACATGAGCTGCAATGAGCAGAGCAGCCAAACGTCCAAAGCTTCCATCAGAAGTTAAGTTAGCAAAACAATGTCTCAAAAAAGGACTTATCCTTCAGGGAGGGAGAAAAGAAAGAGGAAGAACTGAAAAAAGCCAAGATAAAGGTTTGTTTCAATGAGCCTTGGTAATGTTTAACAGAAAGATTACTGGAGCAGCTAATAGAAAATTAGCTTGATAGCGACCTGGAACGGTCCAGTTCAACAGCCAAACATTTATGCTAGGGTCTTTGTGTTTGTGTGAAGCTCAGTTTTAACTTTAAATGAGTTTATTCTCCTGCTTGGCTCTGTATATTTCTGAGGTATTTTTGGCTTCAAAACGCTGAGTTTGATAACAATAATTGAACCTT
>NW_006800407.1:0-87308 GCF_000485575.1 Poecilia formosa
GATTATTTATTGGATTAATATCTGAATAGCAACAGGTGCTTAATAAAGGTTTTTTTTTCCCTTTAGAGAATTAAATGTAAAACTATGCCACTTGAGGATTTCTGGGGATGATACATTTATAGATCTTGCATGCAAAATGTATATATTTTTGCCCAATTTTGGCTTCATTAATTCTCTGAATGTGTTCCCTTTTTTTTGAGTCTGTATACTCCAGTTAACGGTTAATTAAGTCCTAAATTTGATCAATAGTAAATCGTTGCAGACAAAAAAAAAAAAAAGCCTTTCTTGTGCCATTATTTTTCCAAAGTGCTACTAAATTTAACACTTTGTGTTTTTTGATGTACACTAAGGATAATTATGCAAGTGTCCTCATTTTCTTTAAAAAAAATAGCTCATAAAACCAAGTTTAGCAACATAGTGGTAGCATCTATATGGGATACACACATTTGAAATCAGAAAGCCTTACTACACACTGTCTAGATCTAACCTAACAACAGAGAACAATGGGTTATAATCCTTACATCAACCAAAAAACAGCCACACCTACACATATCCATCTTCACATTTCAGATTCTCAGGTTTAGGCAACATCTCCAATATATTGATTTACATGATTGCTATCAATAGTTCAATGCTTTAAAGAAACTTTAAAGCGATCCATAAAAACAAAAAACAAACAAAAAAATTTACTCAATCTGGGTTTTAAACAGTTTGATACAAGTAACTTAATTTCATTAGAGAATGGACCAGTGACGTGTAGATTGTGAGAGACCTTCTGCTGGGTGAGAGCAGGTAATAACAAAGATGAACATCAGAAGACATTTAGAAGGGAACAGGCTTGGTTGTGGCTGTGAGATGAGGAGCTACTTTCTGCATTCACCCAGCTGTAGTCCACTGGTTGGTTTAATCTGCAGGATTTATTCCTAAATTTGTAACAAATCACATTCAGGTCCACATGAAACCATACAAGTTTCTTTAATTAAACAATGCTGCAATTAGACTGCTAATCAACTCTGTATGTGACTAACCATTTCTGAGCCCAACAGAGAGCTCTGCGTTACATAGAACATAATATTCTGCACCATGACATAATTTATATATTTAGTGAATATTTTTTGCTGACATCTATATCTGAAAATCAAAATAGCGATAAATAAATGTTTAACAGCAGCAATACTGCTGTTAAACAGCAGTATTGATATTATATCAATATCAATGATATTGATATAATAATCAATATCATTGACGATTTTGGCAGCAGCAGGAATTATTGCTTTTTTGCTTTAAATAAAACAGAAAATCGATGTAAATAAATTTCTGCTTGAACTTTGTGTGTAGGTATGAAAATAGTAAACTTCCTCAGTTATTCTATAAAATACTGTGGTGCACTTTATTCTATTAATATATTTATTACAGAAACTGATAGAAATTGCCAAATCTTTACTTCCTTATCACGCAACTTGCTTTTCTGACTGCATCTTCATAGCCAGCTGTTTAGCCGAAGCTAAACAGCTGGCTACTTTACATAGAGTAGTAAAGGGAAAGGAACCTGGAAGTAGCCGTAGTTTAATGGGGGGGGGGTGTCGTCGTCCATACACCATTTTTATTTTCCCGTTTCTAAAAACAAAGCCCTGTGTACGAACACTGCTAAGAAGTCGGTGATTGTGGAGACAGCACTGAACAGAGTCTGATAAACAACTGCTGTGTCTGCAGTACGAAGAAAACCGAGACCGTGCTGGGCCTGTTCATCACCTCCACCCCGCTTATGCCACTTTCCTTTGGGTTCAGAATGTTAACGGCTCCATTCCACAGCTGATCCATACACAGCCAACGAAGTGTCGGAGGCACAGTTAGCAAACAACTGCTTGAACTGGTCAAGTTAGTTAGCTGCGACTAGTTGAAACCATTGCAACCGCAGAAAATTGATTAGCTGTAATGCTAGCTAGCGCAGAGCAGCGAAGCAGGCAAACAGAGCATTTAAAAATACAGGAGCTCGTTGAAATGTAGTATGTTTCCACATAAATTCAAACGATTTAAAGTTGAAAAGGCACACTTACCTGGAGAAGGCAGAATCTCCGTCTTTGCTACAGGAAATAAAAACAAAAAACTAGGCTAGTAGCTGGAACAGCAGCTAAACTCCACTGTTTTCCAGTTTGTTTCTGTTTTTGTACCGACCCGAAGCTGCGGTCAGTTAATTTAGCTGCTTGTTTTAGTCTTTTACTTTCCAAAACAGCTTGGCCACTAAAAAGCTCGCCCTTCGTGGTTTTATAGCAGCTCTAATGTAAACGACCAAAATACGTACACTCGCAGCTCTACGTGTTTACGTCACAACTTAAAAGGGAAGTGTAAGGTAAAAAACAAATAAATGAAATATTGGTCTGTTATCTTTGACACTCAGTTACAACCATTTTGTGGTGTAAAAAGGTACTATTGGATAAAAGTCTGACCCTAACCCTCTTAAAATGCATCAAAATCTAGCAGACTTTGGTGCATTTCAGAGAACCATCAGGCTTCTCTGAAACCTGATGGCTTTATGTCATTTCATTTAGGAGCAATTATAAATGCAATCAAAAATAACTTAACAACTAAATTCTAATTTAGCCTCCTTTTTTGTCTTAATTCTCTTCTTCTTCCACATGATCTTAATTTTTATTTTTTAAAAAGTTTGTACAATAATCTGGATCCAAAATCTTAACTAGAGGTTCTTTGTAGTAAGTCAACACTGGTATATACTTCTACAGTTGAATATTGTTCATGGGTCGAGTGATTTTTTTCATGTCAATCCTGAACTTACTACTTCCACAACCTCACCTTAGATAATTCAATTCAGTTCAAAAATACTTTACTAATTCCAAAGAGAAATTAAACATTATTATACCATCTAGTTGTTATAGAATGGCTCTTGGCATAAAGGATATACTGTAGCTGTTTGTATTACAGCAGTTCTGAAGGAGCCTCTGACTCAAGACACTCTGTGCTATTTGCAAAATACTGGCGATTTTACAAAGGAATCTGTTGCACTGCCATACGACACTTTTTCAAAACAACTTGACCTACAACCCTTGTAAAAAATATTTTCTTTTCAATCTCTTGGTGTGAAATTAAAACTTGTATTTCTCACCTAGAAAGTATAAAGTAAACATTGAATCAGGTAAACCATTACATTTTATTGAGAAAAACACATTTGCGCCTTTCAAAATATGTACCATTCATAACAGAAATGTGAAACTACACATAGAGTCACATTGAGTCAAAACGGGACTTCTGTCAGACACTGAGCAACACAGCCATTTATTTTATTCAGTATGAGTCAACTTACTTTTAAAACTAAAACCTTGTCAATGTTTGTTGATCGACAATAGATTGAACTTTTATAAATTATCTAGAAAAAAGACAGAGCAGAATAATCTGCTGTGATTACCACTGAATACCTGGCGATGATTGTCTATGGGTCAAATCTCTTGGGATTATTATTAGACTTTTTAAAAATGTTCTGTAGAAATAACAGTCATCTTCAGCTGTAGATCAGCTGATAATCTGGAGGTCCACCAAAGACAACCTTTGCTGTGTTTTAAAAAGATCTGGTAGATCTTAGACCCAGAAAAGATTCTTAGCTGTTCTAAAATTGGTTTTCATGAATTTGTGACTGTTCTCTGTAGGATAAGGGAAATGTTATTCTTTTAAGATTCTTTTTAGATTTCCAACAGAGCCACAGTATATCTCAAATAGATTTGCAGTTGACCTCCAAAGGTGTTTTGCTTGTTTGTTTTAATAGTACATCTCCAGTAATGTCAAAGACTTCTCAGATGTTCTCAACACAAACATCTGAAAGGGTGAGATCAAAGAGGATGCCAAGTTTGTTGATGGATCTCAGGTTGGTTAGCCGATGTTTGTATTCAAGAACGTGGGAATTGTTAACAGCCACCTTGAACTCTGTGTTGGTGCACAATATCTTCATCTGCAAAAAAAAATAACATTAACAACATGTTAGTGAACTAGACTCTGAAAATGCAGCAGATTCACAGACACCTTTATTCCCCAAGACGGTAGAAAATGTCTGACCTCAAACGGCTGACCCAGGACAAAGGGAAACTGATTCACATCCCTCTCCTCTTTCCCCCACTTCTCGCCGATGAGTGAGTTCCTGACAAGAGCCTTTCTTCCATTTTCATTGAAGCGAGGATTAAAGTGAAAGGCAATATCATTGCCTGCAGACAAGTTCACCGTGAACCTGATTGACAACAAGGACACAAAAGCAGAGTGATTTCTTTTGTGGTTTAGCATCCTATATTTCACACAAATATGACAGTCAGTAGAGAAATATGTTTGATTAAACCCTCAGTGTTGTTACTGACTTCTCAGCATTGGGTTTTACGGTTCCCCTGATGGTGATCAGTAGTTTATCATATATTCCCATTGGCAGTCTCTCTTCATAGGGAACAGCCTGTCAAAAAGTAAAGTAATTAACACATCTCCCTTTCTGTCCATATTTCTTGATGCATTTCTCATTTTCTTTGGTTTTCTTACAAGATTCTTGTAGGGTGCGGCTGGTATAGCTGGTCCAGGTCCATTTGAACCAGGACCACTTGGGAATCCACCAGGTGCAGTGGGTTGACTTGGGTTCCCTCCTGGCCACATATTATTGCCTCCGGATTGGCCTCCAGGCCAGGCGGGGTTGGAGGCAGGTTGACCACCAGGCCACATTGGGTTGGGGGCAGGTTGCCCACCAGGCCACATCGGGTTGGGGGCAGGTTGCCCACCAGGCCAGGTGGGGTTGGGGGCAGGCTGCCCACCAGGCCAGGTGGGGTTGGGGGCAGGTTGCCCACCAGGCCAGGTGGGGTTGGTTGCTGGCTGACCTGAGTCAAAATGCCATTATTCATTTTTAATGATCCATTCACCTTTTTTATATAAAGCTATATTTGTCGGCAAAATGCATCTCAAGAAAATTACAAAAGAAAAATCTGTGTCGTTCTTAATATGAATACATATTCTTGGATTTTTATGTTTTGACTATGGACCTCAGACACCATATTGAAAATATATTTCAAATAATCTTTTGTTGTGAAAAAACAAGATATTGTCAGAAATGAAGACTGAAGTAGGTGAGAAACTAATCCATAATAGACCCTGAAGCTCCCTCTCCTCATGGGTGAAAAACCAGTGGCATCTGTGAGTTTTCTACCACAGACTTGCAGGAATTTAATGGCGGACTCCAGTGGCATTCTGGGACCTTGTAGAGACTAACAGATGGCTTTGTCTAGCAGAAGTAGAGGGCAGGAGATAGATGGTGTATTTTTGTTAAAGCGCTTATCGTTGGGTTCAAAATATTGCTTTTGAACCTGAAAGGTGTCAGTCTGGCATCCATCATCTACCAACAGAGCTCCCATCCAAGAGAGAGAATATCTGGTGATGTCATGACTGGCGAAGAGGTCAAAGACTGCCTTCAAATGGAGGCTAGTCAGAAAGCCTGTGTGGCCAGCTTATATGTTCCAATCCCTCCAGATTCCATGATCATAGAGTAAAAGCAGATAAAGGCAGCAGCAATCTAGATCAAATCTTCAATATTTTGGAAGGAATCAGCAACACTTTGGCAAAGAAAGTTACTTCTTAACTGGATGAGAGGCAACCAGTATGAACAGTGTTGATATTTAGTGGGCCTTGAGAAGAGTGAACATAGGGGATTTTAATTACCCAAACACTATTTTAGTGAGTATTAAGGGCTCCACATCTTTAAAATCTCCTGAAAACATTGGCTTTCCCAACATTTTTAGGACTTTCTTGTAGTGATTATTCATATTATTTACTGTACATATCAACACTCGCTAATTAAAACCATTCAGCATTTGGAGGGATTGGCCAAGATTGTACCAAAAATTTGGTACAAGTGGAAACCAGAGACAGGTCTGTAAACTATTTCTCTTCAAGGAACTGGTATGTCTAGATTAGCCAAAAGACAATTCAAGTGTTGACATAGTGTTACAGCCAGCAGTCACTCAGTGCAGTGGGTGAAGTTCATTGAATACAGAGGAGAAGGTGCAAGATATGTACGCCTACATTAAACAACAAAAGAATAGTTGAATGCTTCTACCTGGCCAGGTGGGGTTGGCAGGCCAAGGACCTCCTGATTGGTTGTTGCCGCCAGAGGGCCAGTCACCAAGAGCATCTGAAAGCTGCAAAGAGAGAGAAAGTAAAGACACCTCTAAACTCAAGGTCATCACACATTATTTCAATATTTCAACAGGTTGATTGTTGGTGAATCCAAGATGCTTTATTGTCAACAGATGAGCTGTCAGATAAAGTTCGAATCGAATAGTAATGTGATCCAGCATCCTAGGATTTCATAAATAACAGTATTTGTTGTGAACTGGTGCTATATAAATAAACAGAACTGAACCATTACAGTTGTATGTTCAGTGTAGTTATATTGTCATGTTGTGGTTTGCAAAAGACACAAAGGCAGACAGTTACAGTGAAAGAACAGAAATCTTAACTGACTAGGAAATGATAAAAATCCAAACAACCCAGGATAATGATATGTATTTTTTTTTTCACAAAGCACTAAAACTGGGTCTCCTACACTCATTGGACCCTGCTAATTACATATTGATCTGTAAGTGTAGTACATGAAAGTGAAAAGAAATAAATAATTATCCTAAGACACATGGCTAAGGGGTTAGGCCAGTTCATAAGAATGTCGTATTTCTGCACTTCAAACTTAGAATAAACATCTCTTACATTTAAAAGTTCACTTTTATTGTGGAGCCATTATTACCTGTCCCTTGGCTACGTTCCCAGGAACTGCCTGACAAGCAGTTGTGAGAAACATTCAAGTATGCTTGAGTGAACATCTATAAATAAGATCTGATGTAAAAGTACATGAGCCTAAAATATTATGATTTGACTTGCGACAGACTGGCAACCTGTCCAGGTGACCCCGCCTCTTGCCCAAAACGTTCGCTGGAGATAGACACCAGCACCCCTCCCGACCTTACTAGGGACAAGGGTGGACAGAAAATGGACGGATGGGTGGACGGATGGACAGACAGACGGACAGATGTTATGATTTGAGATATTCCTGCATCTGTTCCAATACATACCAATAACATCTCTTTAATAGGTGTTTATATATGCATGACATGGATTTTGCCCGTTTTTGCCAACATGCTATTAAGGACAGATAAAAATAACAGTTTGCTATAAGAACCACTTTGTTACTGAGCCAGCAACAGCTCTGTTGGAAGATACTACTGAGGAAAATCACATGAGGCGCATTAGTTCAGAAGTCAGCTTGAAATGTTTTATTTAGGAACATAAAATAGAAGAAGGTTGGGACAACATGACTAGACTTCAAGAAATGGGGAAACAATTTTGAGAAATCTAATCAAGCTGTAGATGATCAGTTGACCATGAAGCTAATGTTTGGACCAGAGTTAATCTTATGCTTGATCAAACTGTATGATCATTTCCAGATTCTGTTTTGAGTGGTAAGGGGAGCTGTTAAATCCTTCACTTGGGTGTGTTAACTCCTCCACCCCTGGCTCTTTTAAAATCATATTTACTTTTCATGTCTGAAATAAAAGACTTTACTTTTACTTCCATGTTGGATCTGTTCCGTTTTAATCAAATTCACATGGAAAGAAAACAATAAACACAAAAATTCTGTTAATCATACCAATAAGTAAATCAGACTTACATCCATCATGCTCTTCTGTGAACTGAAGTCCAACTGGAAGCAGCAAATAAACAACACGTGAGAAAAAAACCAAACATTTTTCTATTTACTATTAATCTGGAAATATTTTTTAAAAATGAATATGAATGCAAAATGTAAAAGTGAGGATATTTGAACAGGTTTAATTCAAATCAGTTTAAAATGTGTTTTAAACTCTAACATGTGTCACGCCAGGGAAAGCCACAGATTGCATAACATCTTCTCTCTGATGTAATCCTTCACCCCAAGTATTTCTGGGACATGTGGTGACAGTGGGTAGAAGATATGTCTATGATCAGTAATCCATTATTAAAGTTTGAAGTTTCACATTTGTAATTTCATTTAAAATGTTGTTCTCTTTAACTTCTGGATTTATCAGCCAATGCCAATATCCTCACATAGATCCACAGAAGTGGAAGCTATTGTTTGCATGAAGTCTTGCTTTGGTTCTTTTCAGCCCCTCCCAACAAACTAATGTTGTTGTTTTCACTTCTAAAACGATATGACAATAAACATTCTGTGAACTCAATTTCAGTCATGTTTGTTTTATGTACTAAGTACATAAGTGTCTCGAGTAATACCATAGCACTAAAACTCACATTTCTGTCAGATGTTCATTCAGCAGCTAATGGTTGGCTTTCTCAGTAAATTCCTTTCCTGGCCTCTATCTGTGGATCTGGGTGTGGTTACAGTCCACTTCCCTGTATATTTGCATGTCTATCTGTGTACACTGGTTACTGTGTATACCTGACTTATTTCTGTACACACGGAGTTTTATTCACAGACTTCTTTCAAATCCATAGTATCAGCTTCCTTGAAACTCAAAATGAAAGTGTTTCCTGTTTCTGTGCTTTTTCTCTACAGTAAAGAGTAAAATTGCCTCAGGACATCTCAATGAAACGATTCACAAGTTTAATGTTGTCGATCTCTGAGTCAGTTCAAATCTGTGCAGGGACGTTTTAGTAGAACTGCTTGCTCTTTTTAGAAAGAGTCAATCATGAGTGTAAGAAACGGAAAAGAGACGTACCTGTTTGCTGGAGAACGGCTCACTGTCAGGCTGTAGAACATGAGAGTGAATTTAAGTGCAGAGCCACGCCCTGTTTTCCTGCTGAGACGTGTTACTGTAACTAAACCATAACAGCCATTTGTTTATGCTACAGCTAACCCAAACCTAAAAAATGTTTGATTTGTGCTTCACCTTCATCTCTAGAATACAAGTTTTTTTGTTTGTTTGTTTTTGTTTTTTTGTCCATCAAAGGAAAATGGGTTCAGATGAATTTTAGTACTAGTAACCAGGGGCGCGGTATCGGGGGCAATTCTAAGGGGCCTTGACAATAGGGGGCCTTCCACAAAAAACAATCAAAACAAAAAAAAACAGAAATTAAAATAAAATCGGCGCCCTGTCAATTACTGTTATTGTGGGTTTTTAAAAAATTCTTTTTAGCAGTAAAAATTTAATGTTACCCCTCCCAGACCAAAAAGCACACATCTATATTTACACTGAACTCCCCCCTGTATCTGCATGAAATGGTTCGTTCCTGCTTGGCCCACTTGACGGTGACGTTTTCAGCAGCAGTCAGTACAAGACAAGAATGACTGTGTAAGTTACTATGCTGTCTAGAAAAATAATGAAGTCAAGTTTTCAAAAAAAATAGAGAGATAAGAGAAAGAAAAAGACAAGAGTGTGAATTTGTAACAGTTTTTCTCCAAGAGAGGTGAGTAGACTGTGTGAGATTAACAACCATTCAGCATATAGCTTAGCTACAGACTACTGTTTGCCAATGTAGCATTTAATGAATTAAGGAAAAGAAATACAAAGATATTCATATATTTAACTTGTGCCTGTACCTCTTACCACACTTAACCACAGATGAGTCAGTCAACAACAGCTCTAACCACCATACCAGCATAAACCCTCTTCCTCCCCCTGCCCCAGTGTAAAAACTGAGCAACACTGTGTTCAATTACAACCTAGTTAGCATCGTCCCAGGGAATCCATAGGAAATTCTCTGTGTCTTTGCTCTTTCTAGAATTACACAACAAACCACTATATTTGTTCCTGACAGAAATTCAAACAATCTTTATAAAATGATAATAAAAAAACAGCCTCCTGTCTGGACTGTAGTCAGTCCACACAGTTTTACCTTGGCTTGCATTTAAATTACACATATATGTTGCCACGTCCCTCCTGACCCGTCTTCTCCTAAGTGAAATTAAAGCTGCAGTATGTAACTTATTTTTAAAAAATATATTTTTTTTTAACATATTTGCTAAAACTGTCATTGAGCTGTGACAGTGTAGCATGAGAGATAATTTGTGAAAACATTATTTCCTCTGCCTTCTTCCAGTGCTATCTAGAAACAACTGATCAGAAGCAGGAGGTGGGTTTTAGAACTGTCAATCACAATCTCCTGTGGCTGCTCATCCTCCCTCCCCCTTGCTCTGTGCTGTGCTGTAGCTAGCATAGCACAGAGCTATGTGGATTCAAACTGAATGCTCAGTTTAGTTAGCATAGCTACCAACGACGGCAGATAAAGTTTTCCTATAACAATAAATTGTTTCTCCACCATTAGCACATTTAGCAGTGAGTGAATGAGGATGATTAACAACACCAAGACCGTCCTCCTGGTTCTGATTGGTTGTTTTTGGTCAGAACGGCGCATTACTTTAGCTAACAATAGTAGTTCAGAGAGGAGGTAGAGGAGATTGATTTTTTTCACAGATTATCTGTCTCATAGCAAACCGTCATAACATGGCGGCAAGTTTAATAAATATGGAGATAGACTCAAGAAATTGTAACAGTAGCTGCGCAGGGGGGGCCCAATTAAATTTTTTGTCATGGGACCCAAGATTCCTGGCAGAGCCCCTGCTACTAACTTATATTTCATTAAGTTGAGATAAGCAGTAGGATTAAATAAGTCTTCACATCTTCCTACTTCTTTTCAAACAGAAAAGTAGTAGTAAACAAAGTATTTTCTTCTTGGTTATGTATGCACATGTTTTTCTGTGTCCTACTGATTACTTGTTCTCGTGATTTTTAAAACCTGTTGGGGGAAAAAAATAAAAATAAATACAAATTTTAGGATAAATGAATGACAAACCTCACAACATAAGTTGGAACCTGATTATTATTTTCTTGGGTGTGTTGCTCAGTGCTGCTGTGCAAACTTTTGTTCTTTTGTGCACTTTTGTTTGAAGAATTGGACTTTGTTCTGTCTGGAAATGCGTTGCCATGTGAACCAAAGAGCATTCTAAGATTCCGACCCACCCTTAACACTTCTCATGACTCACATCTTTTCCTCTGCAGGAATTCTCAGAAGTGATCCCAGAGCTCTTTGCTAGCAGCCACTTTCAGCCGTACCCTTGGCATCTGTAACTGAACTGTTCTAGAGTGAGAGCTCAGATGTTTCTGGTTGGAGTTCTAGAAAAACTGCCGTTTCATGTTTTCCCCTTTTTGTCTCGTGTCAAGTCAAAGCAAGTATGAAGTGGAGTCCGAAGCAAAGATGTCCAAGTCTGGTGTCCTGAATGCTGTATTTAAATGAAGTTGCAATTTCACTCCAGAGTAAAAAGAAAAAAAAAAATCAAACAACTAAAGTGGATTTACATGTCAGAACAAGGAAGTGGAAATGAAGAACTAAATCTTCAAAATGTTTGTGCTTATAGAGCAGATTCTCATGTTTTATCCTTTTTATTGAACCTTGTTGTTTTATAGTTTCGTTACGTGAGAAAATCAGATTTTGCTTCTATGACTTAATCTGCCCAGATTGATACATTCATTTGAAATATTGTGTTCTACAATAATGAAAGCTATTAGTTTGCAACAATTACTACTATATAGTATATCAAAGTTTAAAGGACCAGTAATATTTAAAACCCACTTTTATGAGCTTTATATCATATTATAATGTTATTCCCTCATCAAAACATACCTGGAGTGTTGCCGTGATTCTTTCATGCATGTTTGAGGGATCCTTTAATCTCCATGCCAACCATTCAGCTAGGTCCAACCAGCAAAAAGGCTGGTTGGACCTAGCTCTGCCTTTGAGGAGCAGCTCCTCCCTGGAGCTGCAGCTTCCAAGCTTCTGCCTCACAGAGCCGCCCCCTTCCTCCCCCAGCACAACAGAGTTCATGTTCTGTTCCAGCCATCACTAACCCAAAACAGAGTCCCAGGCATAATTTGAGGGTGGAGCTCAAAAGGCTTGTGTGAGAAATGTGGCAAACAAACCTGAATGTTGGCCACATTCTGTCAGAGAGAATTTGCCTACGATTCAGTGGTAGGAAATGGTAGGTTTACTTTGGCTGTGAACTTACAAAAAGCCAAGGCAATTTTTAACAAAGTAATAATTTAGAACAATATTAGTAAGCCAGGTTGCTGCGTGATTATCAGAAAGTAATATCCACATAGTTTTCACTCTTGGCTACTGTTTATGAATACCTGCCTGATAAGGCTTAGATACTAAATAACAATAAATCAAAGATTCATTTCAACATTAGTGTTCTCAAACTTATAGAAAAAATACAAAGCATATCTCCAAAATTTAAACGCTTATTAACCAAAATAATTGAAACTTCCAGTTAAAATATTTTAATCAACAAACTCACTAAGCCAATAACACTCAACTAAGCTAAGTAAATAAATGAAAGAATAGTGAAAACCAATAACTGATCAAACAACATAACAGTAAAATATACAAATAAAAAATAAAACAAATAACCAGTAAAAATGATAGAAAGATGTCACAGTTAGTATGTTACTTTGAATGTTGAGATACCAGGTTTGTTTTGTGAAGTTTGGAAATGAGACCAAATTAGTTTTCAGCCAATTAATTTGCACCAGCATGTTTTCACAGGGTATGATATCATATCTGCCATCTCATACGCTGTTATATCTGGTCTCATGTGATTTATGTATTAAGTTGTTTCTTTTTTTACATTTCTCATTTTAATTATTTTTTCAGTCACTTGATGCACCGTGAGGCTGTTTTGTATTTCTTTAACAGACCAAACTCTAACATATCGATGCACTTTATTATTTTTACTGATTTGGAGGGTTTGTGAAGTCTGAACTGCTTTGAAACTCTCTCACTGTGTTGCAGGGTGATCCCTTGGAGCAAAATGGGGAAAACAAACAGACTCTGTCAGTAAGGAATCCATCTAGTTTAGAGCCAAACTCCATGACTCATCCTGAAAGTCAGCCAGTCTGGGTGTGTTCCCACTAAAGGGTTATTCATCATTACACTTCAAACTGGAAACTGTGTTGAAGTATGTATTATGTAACTACAATACCAATAATAATAAAATCGAAACTTCATGTGACCCTTCCTGACCCCACTAAGGGACAAGGGTGTAAAGAAAATGGATGGATGGATGGATGGATGGATGGATGGATGGAAACTTCATGTGCAAAAGACTGACATTACACTGTAATGAACATGAATGAGTCTTTATCAATATTTATGGCTGTTGTCATGAAGGGTCATTCAGTAAATAATGACCAAAGTCCATTAAAAGTCCCAACTTTACATTATTGTGTAAATAATGACACTTTCATGCAAAGTTGGAACTTTTAATGGACTTTTAATGCACCTTTGCATTAAAGCATCAAACTTAAAGGACTGTCAGACATCACCATAGGCTGCCCGGGGCTTTATGTTCTGAATAAAGCTACAGACCACAGACTTGTGAATTTGAATTAATTTTTTTATGTTTAAATGGGCTGTTATCCGTGTTGCTTGTGAGCATCTTCTACCACACTTTATCCTTCCACTTAGCTTTCTGTTAAGCTGCTTGGATACAGCACCCTGAACATCCAGTTTTCTTCAGCAATATCATTTTGTGGCTTAGACAGTGACAGTCTACTAGACAACTACCATCTCAGCAAATTTCAAATTTAAAAATTGGAATTTTCAAATGTTGAAATGTAAAAAAAATTTAAAAAAATCCCCATTGCTGTCAGCTATAACATTACTTTAGCTATGAGGAGGTCAGTAAGGGCACACTTCCCTCTCATAGGATGAACTGAATACATAGTGAGTTTTAGGGCAGATCGGGTTTTATTTAGGAATCACTTGGGTTGGTCAATCAGTGGAGTGAATGTGAACAAGTTAATGATGACAGGATGAAAGGTGTTCAGACAGAGTCAGGCACTCCGAGTTTCCACTGGCTTCCATCCACAGACTGACAGTCACAGAGAGTCTGACATCTCCACTGTGGGACACGAAGCGTGTCCGGTCTGACGGCAGAAGACTGTTCCCACATAGGCACTGTGGCTTAGTGTTGCACCGGGTTCTGGTTTGTTAGTTCAGTTTTTCCAGAAGTTCGGGTTCTGCGCCATCCTCCTCTGGAAGTTCTCATACCATTTGAGGATGCAGCTGGAGGGGATGAAGGTCTCCGTGGGGTTCGGCGTCATCTGCGCCTGGGACAGAGCGAACGAGGAGGCGAAGTTGTAGAGGCTGTCCAGCATTTTCTGGGTGAACTGCATGAACGTGTCCACAGTGGACACCGCGGCGCTGGACACTGGGATCTGCTGAGCCAGCTGATCCAGAGCTTCAACGGACACGCCGACCTGGGCCACGGACGGCGACACGGAGGCCATCAAGCCGAAAGGGTGCGCCCCGCCCTCCCCAGCCTTCAGGCCAGAGATCTTGAAGATCGCGCTGGGCTTGTCGTTGGTGATGAAGCCGAGCAACTGCCACACAGGAGCGCCACTGCCCGGGTCCGGGAAGGAGAAGTATACGGCTCCTCCCATTCCTGCGGGGAAAGGCACGGTCCCCAGCATGAACACTACCACGTGGTTCACATTCTCAAAATCCGCCAAATTAAAGACGAATTTATCAGAGGCGACCTGTACCGCGTCAGTCTGGACCAACCTACCGGCCACCAAACACCCGAACATCTCTGCGGACAGCTATCAACCCGGTTAGCTTAGCCTAGCCAGTTGCTACTGAATACAAACAGAACGTGAGAAACGTCTTCTTCTTCTACACTCATCAGACAGAAGAGAAAAAGCACCGGGAAGGAAATTGCTGCCCCCTTGTGTCTATTTATACAAATCCCTATTAAAACGACTTTTTGGGAAGCAAAAAATGAGCGCGTGATGAACTATTTAAAAAAATAATAATTTATATATTTCGCATAATATTGCGACGACGTATTAGGCCCGTTGTAGATAGAAGAAGGAGGAGCAAATTTCGATCAAAAACACTGAGATTAATGTAAGAAACGAAAGGAAATTCCAGAAAAGGAATTTTGAAAAGTTGAAATTTTGTTAGAGGAAAAACTCAGAAATTTTTAGATTATCAGAAATTTTCTAGAAAAAGCTTGGATATTTCTGAGTTTGAAATATCAAAAAAATTGCCAGAAAAAAACTCAGAGATTAATCTGAGTTTTGCGTAAATAATTTACTTTTTTCTAGTAAACTTGAGCATGCAGTTCTAATCAGAAGTCTATACACTCAATGATAATGCTGCATGATTTTAGGTTTTCGGTGATTTATTTGTGCTTTACTTTTTTAGGGGTGCACTGATAATAGAAAACAACAATAATTTATAAACTTAAATGTATATTCTCTGAATACTGTAATTTCTCTGATGCACAAATGTTGAAATTTATGCACACACCTCCACTCTTAAGAGAAACGCCACTTGGCAGCCTGCAGAGAAAACTCTTGCTTTCTTTTGCTTTTTGTCATCAAAGGTTCCTGCATAATTCTGGCTATTTGACTTATCAGAAATTCTACATTACGTTGTTTTCCTGGTGCAGATAATCTTTTGAATCTTGTTCTCATGATTGTAACTACAGATTGATCAGTAAACTAGAACAGCAGGATCTCTCACAAGAACTTTAGATTGGTCACTTCCAGAATGTTTGCTATAGATACCCATGTCTTGCATGTTATCATCTCAGGGAACTGGACAGAAAAAAAAATACATTTAAATCTCAGATGTCACCAATTTATGTTCTCCTTATCATTTCAGGACTTCAGTACAGGTGGGAAAACCGGTCGTCACTGGTTTGACCCCTAGCAACCTTGGTAAATAGAAAGATACCTGCAGAAATATTTATTTTGAAGAAATTTATCCAACCTATACAAAGATAGGTTGAATAAATGTTTTACTTCTTTAGTTATGATTCATAGGAAGCATGCATTACATGTACATGTCACCCTCATGCACCATCAGTACCTTTTACCACACTTCTTCCTTCCAATCAATATTCTAAATGACTGAGATAGTTTGGACATATTCATAGGAGAGAGATGCTGAGGCTGAACCTGCCAAGAGGAAAGCCTTTAAGTATTTTCTATGTGTTGCTTTTTCTTATTCGTTATGATTTTTGAGCCAGGCCATAACAAATTTTACAGGTCACATATGTGAAATAGGAACCTATTTTCCCAAGAGAAGCACAGGGCAATATGCACCAAATGATGCACCCCCACAGAGTGGTCATATGCTGGACACTTAGGTAGGTCCACAGCGAAGCACAGGATCAGTACGGGTTCAGCCCAGAGCCCAGTTACCATGGCAGCCAGTTACCCACCGTCCTCTGGAAGGAAGATTTCCCACCACCAGTTTACCCCATACAACAGCTCAACACCCCCAACCAACCAACATTGATATTAACTTTAAGCTGTATTTGTTGTTGTTGTTGCCAAAAACCCTAATTTAAACCTAGTGGAGAACGCTATGAATGCTGCTGACGAAAGCTATGAGCTCCGGGAGGGAGGAGGAGGGGAGAGAGGCTCCAGCAGCACACAGCACGAACAGTTCAGAAACAATTCGGAATGAGAAAAAAGCTAATTATAAACAGATTAACTCTTAACTCTTTTAGACTGCCTATTGCTAGCAGATCTTCTGACTCAAAGTGCAGCCTTTCTGAATGAGGCCTTATTGCAGCCGTACCAGTTTACTTTACTTGGACCTAAAGAGGAATGATCTGGAGTCAGTGCACAGCTTCAGTTATTACAACTAAAACCAGCGATCAGGAACCAAAACCTGGGAGTAATGATGAACTCTGAACTGAACCTTCAGAGCCACATGAAGACAGTTACAAAGTCGGCCTTCCATCATCTGCAGAAGACTAATGTCTCAGCGAGATCTAGAGAAACTCATCCATGAGTTTATCTTTAGTCACTTTGATTACTGCAACAGTCTCTTTACAGGTCTGACTAACAAATCAATCAGACAGCTGCAGCTGATCCAGAACGCTCATGTTCTCACAAAGACTAGGAAGATAGAGCTCATCGCACCAGTTCCAAAGTTACTACACTGGCTCCTTGTAGCTCAAAGAATAAACTTTAAGAAAGATATTACATCACTCAACGGCTTATCACCAGAAAACATTAAAGATCTGCAGTTGTTGTATCAACATTCCAGACTTCTCAGGTCTTCTGGTTCTGGTTCTGCTCTGGATTCAGAACCAGAACCAAACGAGGCGAAGCAGGATTCAGCTTCTATGCACCATAAATCTGGAGCAAACTTCCAGAAAACTGTAAAACTGCTGAAACACCTTTAAATCTAGACTAAAACCTCACCCATATAGTTGCTATTGAAGCATAATCAATTAAGAACTTAACAATGGCACTTGACTTAATGTAATGTTTTGATTGTTGATTCTATATTGCATGACGTGTTTTTTTATGATGTAAAGCACTTTGAAATGCCTTGTTGCTGAAATGTGCTATACAAATGAAATTTGTTTGATTGATTTTTAATGGATAAAAATTAAAGATTCAAACAATGACATGTTAATGTTGAGTACTTATGCTCAAATTTGCATAGACAGCTCATATGTTACAGAAATCTAAGATTTTAAATTTATTAAGTCTATTTCTTTGAATGTAAAATCAATATACTCAAGTAAAAGAAGAAATATTACTCAAAAGAAAAAATAATACAGTTCAGTAAAACTACTCTTAAAAGTAATTTTTCCCCCAGAAAATTACTCAAGTAAACGTAACCAGTACAATCCACTTTTGAACATAGATATAAACAATATCAGCAGCCTACTCTTGTTAACAAGCTTTAGGTGACTTCTTGGTAATTATTTAGCTAACATTACCAGCACCTAAAAACATTACTTAACTCATTTGGTTAGTTTTGGGGGGAAAAACGTATTTGCCTTTGTTGGTTTGCTGCCATGACTCTAACACATTCCAGCGTGCCGCAACTTTACGTCGCTGCCGCACAGGTAAAACACACCCGCACGAGAATTTTAGAACTCATGTTGAGTTTAAAGGCGGCTCGGAAAAACACGTTACGACATGTTAACAATTGATTAAGCAATTGTAACGACTGAAAAAAGTGAAGGATAGGAATAACAGAAAGTTGGTCACTCTAAGGTAAAAATCAAATAGCTTCCAGTCCGGGGGGGCGTGTCATGGCTGACTCTGTGGGTGGGCAATGCCCCCCAATGCTACAGGGCCTGCTTAGAAAGTGGATGTTGTCATGAAACCATCCATCCATTTTCTGTACACCCTTGTCACTTACTGGGGTTGGGAGAGTTGATGGTGCCTATCTCCAGCTAACGTTCTGGGTGAGTCTGGACTGGCAACCTGTCCAGGGTTGCCAGTCTGTTGCAGGGCAATACAGAGAGACAAACAACCATGCACACACACACACACACACACAACTTGACAGTCATGTTTTTGGACTGTGGGAGGAAGCTGGAGTACCTGGAGAAAACTCACACATGCACAGGGAGAACATGCAAACTCCATGCAGAAAGACCCCAGGCTGGGAATTGATCCCCAAACCTTCTTGCTGCAAGGCAACAGTGCTACCAACTGCACCACTGTGCAGCCTCTCATGACACCAGTAAACGTCATTATCTGTTTCCATTACTCATGAAACCAGTAATAGAAAATAAGATTATTGTTTTAAAATACAAATCCAACTATGTTTTATGTTTTTATGATCTAAAGCATATGGTTTAAATTTTGTCGTTTTGTGTTTTAAAATCAGTAGGAAACAAACAAAGCATGCCACATCGTTCCCGTTATTAACAATATAACTTGAGATACAGTGGCCAAGGTCATAACTTTAGTAGAATTGGTTTGATAGGCGACATTTAAAAATTGTATTTCCGAGCTCTGCCGTGGCACAGAACGCTGAAATTTGATATTTCCGAGCTCTACCGTGACACTGAACACCACAGACTTAACTCGGCTATTGCGTTCAGTCGGGTCAGCTAAGCGCACCCCGTCACTCTGTTTTGTGACCCGCTTGAGTAGGAATGGGAGCTTCTTGATTTCACCCCTGACATCGGTGATTATAACGGATCCGAACGTCATTATCTGTGTGGAATAGCTTGATATTCACAAAGCTGGGTGTCGCTTCTTTTGACGAAGAAAAACTTCGCCCCGAAGCTGATAAGGAGCTTGGGCCCGTGTCGCTTATGGTGAGTGCCCGCTGCTGCGGTGCGGCCTCAGAGCTCTCCTGGAACTCGAGACCCGCGGCTTGCAAGTGGAATGTTAGGCCGCGGGGTGTTGCTGACCTATTTGAGTAGGTCAATTTCTCGCCATTATAGTTTAATGGCGAGAAACTCACACATGCTTACGTCTTTCTGTGGCCAATAATTATCGGGATTGATGTTGGACAGATGTAATATTGAAAGCCGTAATTGACATACCGTGATACAGATTAGCAGCGTTATGCTACTGAATGCTAACCTGATAACACTGGCTAACATGTAACTGTACTGAAAGCTCTGGAGTTAGTTTACGAAATGCCTTTGGGAGGCCTGTTTATTTCAACAATGTATCAAATGGGATTTGTTAACAATTAATTTATGCCTAACGCTAACTTTTGGATATGTCCTAAAAAAATAATCAGGGTAATTATGCTCCGTTAGCTTTGTCAAATATGGCTGCGCCTCCCTGTTAAAATGCGCATAAAGTGACTATGTTCGTCTTTTTAACACTTGGTAAGTTCGAAGTTACTCTCGAAATCGTAGATGAAGCTACGTAATGTACACATAAAGTATTTTTAGGTGAATTGGTTGGCAAATACTTAAGTTTATCTGGCTTGATACTTACTACTCTTAGTAGCTGTGTGTCATAGTGCTAGCAGTGTAGTGCTTCGTTTTTAGCAGAAATAATACAGTTGGGAAGATCACGCTGCCGTGGAAATCTTTTCCAATTTACAATCATAATATCTAAAATCAACTTTCGTCTTTGTATTCAGTTAGATAATTGATCTTGTTTATATGGTAACTAAGCTAATATCAAGACAAATGTGTTCAGTTTTCTCTCCAGGTGTCCATGTGCAATGCAGTTAGGTTCAACCACAAGACAATTGGGTATATTTAATGATGGATTGCAGTAGATCACATAATACCATCTAGTAAACAGTTGTCTCTGTAAAGAAACCAACAGATCGCCTCAAGTCGTTGTTTAATGCAATCATGCTTCCTGAGAAAACACAGGAAGACAGGGAGAGCAGCAGGTCAAAGCCTCCAGCAGAGTGAGGAGCCGCCTGATTGGTGAAACACAGACATACACAGAGGTGCTGGGTTTGCCATGCTTTCTATGAAAATAAACAATAGAGAGAAAGTATAGATTTAATAGCAATATTTACAGTGAGCACTCTGAGTTGGTGGAGTAGGCATAGCAGGCTGTGAAAAGTCTGATTAATTTGTCCTCTATTTGCAAATGAATCAGAAATACTGAGATGGTTCAGGAAAAACTACACCTCTGCAACTATGAGCTATGTAAAAAAGGAAAGTTTTAATCTCAGTCTCAGGGCTAAGCAGAGGTTTAAAGAGAATCGACAAAAGCAAATGAGGTGGATTAGCAGAGCTTGACAACAACCGATGGTGTCATCTAGGATATGTTACTGTGGAATATATCTGCTGCCTGGACATTAAGCTGTGTTTGCGCATCATGGCTGTCATAAAATTGTTATACAGTAAACAGTCTTCAGTCAGAGGCCTCTTCACATTTATTGCAAGACTGACTGCTACCGGAGAAACTTCCAGAACTTAGCTGCATTGCACCATACTTTAAGGAGCATAAATGATATAAGTTACGACATTTCATTGATATGTGGGATAAATAAACCATTACCAAATTTAATTGAAAATTTAACAAGGTGTCTGGCACACAACGAGCTAACAGAACAAAATGCTCTCATTTTCTGTTAGGTTTAGAGTGGATGCTAAGGAAGAGAAGCTAAAATCAGAGAAATGTGGTCTCAGGTTTTGTTTTTGTTTTTGCTATAACTTTGGATTTACTGATGTTGTTTTGCTGCTTTCAGTTTGCCTTGAAGCTGAACTCGGATCTCTGAATAGTCACACAGCCAAGCTGAGCACGCTCTAGTTGCAAATTAAAAACACACTCATTGTCACAAGCGAAGGGGAAGCACTCTGCAGCTGTTGCAACATGGTAGCCATATTGAAGTGGGACCTCTGGTGGTCCAGGGTCCTCTGACTTGGAACTTTCCAGATTTCCCATGCAAGATGGGATTCTTGGTAGAGACGACCAGCCTGGAGCTCGGAAATTCTGACTGGGAATATTTTTTGGCCAGTCACACAAATAAACATTTTTAAAATCCTCCTACCACTTCACATTGCCCAGTCAGCACATTCGATCACTAAAGCCATTGTTTATATACTCCCTAGTTACTGGTTCCTAGCTGGCTTCTCTTCCTGGCATGGCCTAATGTGTCCAGTCACTGGAGAAACAAACTGTTGCATTCTACTTAGTCGATTTCTGCACCTTTTTGCTGGGGTTGTGAAGAAACGCATAACATAAGGTTATAGTGTTGTTTAAAGTAAAAAGATGCTCTTTAAATTAGGGATGCACAGTATATTGGTATCAGTCTGATTAATAAATAAAAAACGGGACAGATATTAACAACTCGTGTCAAAAGGCAAAGGAAATGTAAACATAGTTCTCAACCCATATTTTCATGTTGGTGCATTTCTTCTTTAAATTAATAAATTACAAATATGTCAGCATAAACGTGCTTGAAATCTGAAGAAAAACGTTTAGAAAATGATGTTCATCAAGCCTCTTAACTTCTTGCTGCTGTTTGCAGAGATCCTGTTCCATAAAGCTCATTTAGACGAAGGAAGCAGCTACACACACATGTTCCAGTCTCCTTCCATTGAGTTGATTGAATGAGTAACAAGCAGCCTCACACCTGAGAGCTGTGATTGGGCACTGAGCCGGACAGGGCAGCCAACAGGGGAGTCAGGTGAGACCTCAGATTTGTTTTTTGTTTTTTTTTTATACATTTATTTATTTATTTATTTATTTTGTTTGGAAGACAATGGTTGAAGGAACTAACATCAAAATGAATCTGATTTCTCTAAAACTTCTATTTCTAGTTTCAGGACACATCTATGGCTAAAAAAAAGGAACCCAATTCATTTAGAGTTCTGCATTAAGACATTTTGTTGATTTCTGTTTTAAAGTCAATCATCATACCACCAAAAATGACCCGACCTACTTTTTCATATAGAGGAGATTGTGTGTTGCTCTTTCTTCAGGCTAGCCATCATGGCAGATGTGGACCCAGACACTTTGCTGGAGTGGCTGCAGATGGGTCAGGGCGATGAGCGGGACATGCAGCTCATCGCCCTGGAACAGCTGTGCATGCTGCTGCTGATGTCGGACAACGTGGACCGCTGCTTTGAGACGTAAGGCGTTAAAACCCAGACATTTGCATTCCATCACATGTGTGTGAGCTGGTGGCTCAGAGCGTCCCCTCTGCCTTTCCGTCCGTTAGATGTCCTCCTCGGACGTTCCTACCAGCACTCTGTAAGATCTTCCTGGACGAGAGCGCGCCAGACAACGTGCTGGAGGTGACGGCCCGCGCCATCACCTACTACCTGGACGTGTCGGCAGAGTGCACCCGAAGGATTGTGGGCGTGGACGGAGCCATCAAGGCTCTGTGTAACCGCCTGGTGGTGGTGGAACTCAACAACAGGACCAGCAGAGACCTGGCGGAGCAGTGTGTGAAGGTAGAACGCCACAGAGGGCTGGGTGACAATAGACGTGATCAACATCAGTCTGCTAGAATATTCAATATATAGAATATTTATGAACTCTGACCCAGAACTGAACAGCATTCTGGGAGACATGGACAGAGAAAAGGTTTTAGCTGCTCAACTTCTTATGGCTAGCTAAGCAAGACTGGTGGCATCAACTAACTCACTCATTCTTTGGTTACCTAGCAACAACCTGTTGGGTACATTGCGCTACCTTATTTTTAGGCAGTCTCACAACTGCCTAAAAATAAAAACCAACGGCGTGGAGAGAAAACTTGAAATGCCACCAGTGTGGCTGTATTTCAGATATTTGAAATGAAAAATGAATCATTATTTATCGATATCGACTGATATGAAACACTTCTACTGTGATACGTTTTTCAGCCTACTTCTAAGATTAGCGATTAGCTAGTGTACTGGAGTGATGAATTGTGAGGACATTTTTTCAAAAGTGACTGTTCAATAGACACTAGACACTGTCGAAGTACAGTCTGTACAGTTCTTTGACATTTTGTGTCAAAGTGCACTCCAGTTATAGTCGGTGAGATTTTATCTGGAGAAGTAAGAATGCACATCCTTAAAAAGTCTTAAGTTCACATATTTAAAATTAGGGCCTTAAAATGTCTTACATGAAAAAAAAATATCCAGTACATTTTACAAGCAGTGTGTCAACCTCCATGTTTAAACCACATGGTGCAAAAATGCACTTAAAACATTTCTGGAAACCTTTACAGAGATGCAGAAGTGCAGCAAAGACCTAAATCTGTTCCACTAAGGTCACATCAAAAACTAGTTGGTTAATACAAGTTCAATTTTACAACAGGAACTGTATAGTACTAATGGGTGTTATAAGACTGAGGAAGTGGTCCCTTCCTCTGTGGAATGCAACCCACTCTGGGTGGAATCATGGAGAACATTTAAGTTAAAAAATGTCTAATTGAGGGTTTCCATTCTTCAGTTGTGAGAAATTGTTTCCTGACAAACTGTTTGACGTCCATGTCTTTGAACCCATGTGCCTGTGTGCAGGTGTTGGAGTTGATCTGTACCAGAGAGTCTGGTGCTGTCTTTGAGGCTGGTGGTCTGAACTGCGTTCTCAGCTTCATCAGAGACAGCGGCCACCTGGTCCACAAGGACACCCTCCACTCCGCCATGGCCGTGGTGTCCCGCCTGTGCAGCAAGATGGAGCCTCAAGACTCCTCTCTGGAGACTTGCGTTGAGTCCTTGTCCAGCCTCCTCAAACACGAGGACCACCAGGTCACTACACGGCAGGCGGTTGTTAATGAAACCTTGAGGTAAGGTTTTGGATGGTATAATCTTGAACTTGGTGTTTCCTGCAGGTTTCAGATGGAGCTCTGCGCTGCTTCGCCTCGCTGGCTGATCGGTTCACTCGAAGAGGAGTGGACCCGGCTCCTTTAGCTAAACACGGCCTGACGGAGGAGCTGCTGTCCCGCATGGCGGCCGCCGGTGGCACCGTGTCGGGCTCTTCCTCATCCTGTAAACCGGGTCGGCCTTCCACAGGCGCGACCCCCTCCGCCGCTGACTCCAAACTGAGCAACCAGGTGTCGACCATCGTCAGCCTCCTATCCACACTGTGTAGGGGCTCTCCACTGGTCACACATGTAGGTCCACACCATTTCTCTCATGCTTGTATAGAGGAGGAGAACAGGTTTGTGTGTGCTCATGCTAACCTCCATCCCGTGTTCAGGACTTGTTGCGGTCGGCTCTGCCTGACTCAATGGAGTCTGCGCTGGGAGGAGATGAGAGGTGTGTGCTCGATACCATGCGGCTGGTGGACCTCCTGCTGGTGCTCCTGTTTGAAGGAAGGAAGGCGTTGCCAAAGTCCACAGCAGGATCAGCAGGCCGGATCCCGGGACTGCGACGTCTGGACAGCTCTGGAGAGCGATCCCACCGACAGCTCATTGACTGTATCCGCAGCAAGGACACCGACGCTCTGATCGATGCCATCGATACGGGAGGTGAGCCTGCTTTCATGTTGTTCATTATCCAGGTTGGTTACCAGGCTACTAACCAATCACCAACATTCTGGCATTAAAGCTGTACTTTTTAACTGTTGTAAAAATGTTTTGTTTTTTTTGTTTGTTTGTTTTTTTCCACATTTGCTAAAACTGTCACTATGTTGTTACAGTATAACATGAGACAGCTAATCTGTGAAAAGACAGAGCTCCTCCACCTCCTGCTAGTGCTTCTACTGCCATCTGCAGAAATACACCGCTTGGTCAGAAATAACTAATCAGAGCCAGGAGGAGGGTCTCAGCGGTGACAATCAAGTTCGTAGACACGCTGCCATTTTGCTGTAGTTGTGGAAATAGTGGAGAAGCAACTTAACTGTTACAGGAACACAGTTGATCTGCCATCTTTGGTGGTCATGCTAACTAGCTTTAGCGTTCCTGGCAGGCTCTGTTGTGGTGAACCAGCGCAACACAGAGCAAGGGGGAGGGAACGAGCAGCAGGTACACGAGGTTGATTGACAGCACTGAAACCCTCCTCCCGTCTCTGATTGGTTGTGTCTGGGTGAGTGTATTTCTACAGATGGCAGTAAGACCACAAGGAGAAGGCAGAGGAGTTTATATTTTCTATTTTGCTTAATATTAACAGCAAAATGTGTTTCTTATGTACAGTTTTGGTTTAATTAGTGGTCTGTTTTCTTTCAGCAAATGGCCTTTTTTAGAGCTTTTCTTTAAATAATTGAACTAAATTAGTTGACGTTATTTCAACAATCGACTAAATAAAGAAGTGTCAGAGAATATAGAAATGTAAAGCTCTACAAAAAATGGCTTTACCTTTTTTTAAAGACCTGTGGACTTGGTTCTGCAGCCAAGTTTGACCAGTTATAATGAAATGTGCTCTCTCAGCTTTTGAGGTCAACTTCATGGACGATGTTGGACAGACGCTGCTCAACTGGGCTTCAGCTTTCGGCACACAGGAAATGGTAAAGAAACACAAACACAAGCTAAAGTTTTCCATCAGACATGGTTTTTGCAAACATGCTGAGCAGCTCTGTGCTTGTCGTTCCAGGTGGAGTTTTTATGTGAGAGGGGTGCAGATGTCAACAGAGGTCAAAGGTCATCCTCGTTACACTATGCTGCATGCTTCGGGCGGCCACAGGTAGCCAAGGTAAACAGAGGCACAGTGAAAAGAAACCATGTCAGTGAAACTGAAGTGTGGAGGCGTGTCAGTGTGATCCTGTGGGTTTGTCTCATGTCAGACTTTGCTGCGTCACGGAGCCAACCCAGACCTGAGGGATGAGGATGGAAAGACCCCCCTGGACAAAGCCAGAGAGAGGGGACACAGTGAAGTGGTGGCTATACTGCAGTCACCTGGTAAGTTCAACCCATAAACCAGCTTTTAGATGAAATATTGAAGTGGTGCTCAGCAGCAGCGTCTGTAAAGGGACAGTATTACGTAAAATTGATCCTTTTGAGATGTTCATAATGTTACAATGTAATTTCCTCATCAAACTCATACCTGGAGTGTTCCCATGACTCTTTCATGGATGTTTGAGAAATCCTTTAATCTCCATGGCAACCATTCAGCTGTGCAAAACGCCTGGGTGGACCTAGCTCCGCCTTTGAGGCATAGCTCCTCCTCAGAACTGCAGTTTCCAAGTTTCTGCCTCACTGAGCAGCTGCTAATAGTAATTAGCAGCTCTGCTGAGCTACTTCTCAGAGCATAGCTGGTAAAGCATTGTCAGTTTTCTTTTAAGTCATATTTGATATAAACAGCATTTTTCTAACAACTGAAGGTAACACATAGACTTCATAGTGCTATAAAATGGCACAATGTGCCTGGAAACTACATAATACTGCCCCTTGAAAAACTTTAATATGTGTATGATTGAAGTAGATCATTTTCTGAGAAACATAACAAACTGGGACATGTTAACGGACTCTTAGATGTTTCTCTTCCAGGGGACTGGATGTGTCCGATGAACAAGGCTGATGACAAGAGGAAGAAGGATGCAAGTAAGGAGGAAGAGGAGAGCACTGAACCCAAAGGAGATCCAGAAATGGCTCCCTACTACCTTAAGAGACTTCTGCCTGTTTTTGCACAAACCTTTCAGCAAACCATGCTGCCTTCTATTAGGTAAACTCATCCACACTTCCACTGTGCATCCACTGATTTTTGTAACCTTAAGTTAAAAAACTAAACATAGTTCTGGTAGTTGTTGCTGACCATGCAAAATTAAAGTAAACCTCAACTTGGATCAGAACTCCAATGGCTTGTATCTTTATTTTTCACAAACAAACTCATGTGAAAGAGCTTCCAACTGGTCAAAATGAATAAAATGAAGAAAAAAAAAAATATATATATATATATATATATTTATTTATTTTGTGGTTTTTAGGAAAGCAAGTCTGGCTCTGATCCGAAAGATGGTTCACTACAGCAGTGAAGTTCTGCTGAGGGAGGTGTGTGAGAGCGAGACGGGACACAACCTGCCCACAGTCCTGGTGGAGATCACTGCCACTGTCCTTGACCAGGAGGTAAGCTACAGGAGAGCAGGGATTACAGGGGCTCAGCCCTTGTAAACAGCAGACACTCACCTTAAGCTGCTGAACTCAGGCTGCAGAAAACAGAGCAGCAAATGAATAACGTATCAACTTTCTGTCTGATAAATCTAATTGTTTCTCTGAAAGACGCACAGACAAAATAAATTAATCTAAGCTGTAGGGCTGCTCAATTATATATAAATATTTAAATCATCATTTATTATGGAACAGTAGTCCATGTATCCCACCTGAAGCATGGTGCACTACATTGACCATAAGCAATGTAGTGTCCTTTAACCAACTCGACTGGAAATTAACGTTAATGTATTACAAGATTTTTTTCTGAGAAGGACCCCTGAGCTGCAAACTGTTAAAGTGGCTTTTACTAGTTGTCTTTGGGAATTAAACTCCAAATATTCTTATGTAATCTAATACTGCATATTGATTATTAACCAGGAATTAAAGCAATAAATGTGTTTACATATTAAGACGCATTAAAAAAAAAACCCAAGAAGTCTGCAGTCGGTTAATCTGTTCTCACCTGTTAGGAAGTTTAAATTTGATGGGTTCACTTATTTCATTGTCTCTTAATATTAATTGGACATCGTCTGACATTGATACATATATTAATGCTTGATCATAATGGGAGAACAGGTTTTTTTTTTCTACACTTTTATGTAAAATATGTAGCATGCATAACTCCCAGACATGTGAAATTCAGTCTTATTAGACACTCATGTAATGTTTCTGGATTGAGCTGTTTGGTGTTTGTCAGGACGACGACGACGGTCACCTCCTGGCTCTGCAGATCATCAGGGATCTTGTGGACAAAGGTGGAGATGTTTTTCTCGACCAACTTGCTCGACTGGGGGTCATCAACAAGGTGTCAACTCTGGCTGGCCCTGCATCTGATGATGAGAATGAAGATGAAGCAAAACCTGAGAAGGTAGACCCAGAAACCAGTGCTGCCATCCAATTGAAACATCACTCCCACCCCCTTTGTTTATTTTTGAAATAATTGATCCTTGAATGCTTTGCAAATGTTAGTGTCTTTAGATCTGGTCAGTAATATGAAAACCTGATAATCCCGGTGGCAGGGGCACTAGTATGTTTTTTTTTGTATTAAAACTTTTTTTATTTAAATTTTTTTCTAAATTAAAATAAAAAAAAGTTTTAATACAAAAACTTGTATTAAAAAACTTGGTGTGTTTCCAAGCAAATTTATTTTCGAAACTGCAAATCGCACAATTATATGATCAATAGAAACGCAGTTATTGTTACTGGTTTATCAAAAACCTCTTTAAAATAAACAAACAACGCTTGGTAGGGGGGCAAGCCTGGAGGCCTGCCAGACTTACGATACACTGAGGGAAGCCCCGTACACTGTTTGAATTGGTAAACTGTAAGGGTTTTCCCTGCAGGAGGATGAGGTTCAGGAAGACGCTAAGGAAGTCCAGCAGGGGAAGCCGTACCACTGGAGGGACTGGTCAATCATTCGAGGCAGAGACTGTCTCTACATATGGTCGGATGCTGCTGCCCTGGAGCTCTCTAATGGTTCCAATGGCTGGTTCCGATTCATCTTGGACGGGAAACTTGCCACCATGTACTCTAGTGGGAGTCCGGAGGGGGGCTCTGACAGCTCAGGTACTTTGGATCTGCTTTTATGTCACTCAGTCACTCAATTTGTGGTTTGTTTAATCGCTCACCTCCCTCATCCTGCAGAGTCTCGTAGCGAGTTCCTGGAGAAGCTGCAGCGGGCGAGGAGCCAGGTGAAACCTGTAACAGCCAGCCAGCCCATCCTGTCCGTCGTCGGCCCCACCAAGCTGACAGTTGGGAACTGGTCCCTGACCTGCCTCAAAGACGGAGAGATCGCCATCCATAACTCTGATGGACAGCAGGCCACCATCCTGAAGGAGGACCTACCGGGCTTCGTGTTCGAGTCCAACAGAGGAACCAAACACTCATTCACTGCAGAGACGTCACTGGGTGGGTCTTGGTCAACGATTCAAAATGTCAACAAATCTCAATGTTCAGAAGTCGCAGCATTGCTGATGACACAATCTCCCAGTCCCCTCCCACCCCAACACACAACTCATTGTTGTTGGGTTTTTTTTATCTTTAGTTAAATTTTTAGTAAAAACAACTACAAATTTTTATCAAAAAATGTGAACCCAAGATGTCCAAGGTCCAAAAAAAAAAAAAAAGAGAAAAAGAAAAGTAAATGGTCCTTCCAGCATTTCAGTCTTTGAGGAGGTTATGGGGTCAAAAAAAACCCTGACAGGTAAAAGAAGGTCAATTAGTAATCAGCAGTAAAAAAAAATAAAATAAAATAAATGATATAGGTTGTACTGTTTCAAAATTACATCCATGGATTAAATTAATAAGTTTCACAGTTTTACTTGTTCAGTAATTCATTAATCATATGTTGCACAACAACCATCAAGTCATTAAAGCCCAGGCATTGACGCTACAAGCATCAGCATTTCTAAAGATGTCAAAAACATCATAGACGAGGCAGTGGGCAGTTTAGCTGAATTGCTAAGGACCCTCAAAACATCAACTAAAAATAATTTATTATCCTACTTAAAAATCTGAAATGGTTTTATACGCAAACTTTATCAAAATTAAACATGCCCCACTGTGGAGTTCAGTGAACGCCAAAGTTTTAAAATGGACAAAACAGGAAGTAAAAACAGATCTGAGCAGTAAAATGAGCAACTCTCAACAGATTGATCCAAACATCTTGAATGTCAAGCAGCTCACCACTGAATCTGGTAACTCCACATCTAGTTAGCTTCGAGTTCGCTCCAGCCATGCACAACCGTCACTTTTCTATCAGCGCCCCCAGGTGGCTGGATGAATGAACAGGTTGGTGTACATGTCAGCAGCTGTTTTCCTGATGTGGCGCCCCCTCTAAAGAGCTCTGTCGCCCCACACTGTGAGAAGCCCTGCTATAGCTGAGTGTTTAGTTATGTTGCTGCATATGTGCAGGCTCAGAGTTTGTTACTGGCTGGACGGGGAAGCGGGGCAGGAAGCTCAAGTCCAAACTGGAGAAGACGAAGCAGAAGGTGAAGAGCATGGCCAGGGAGCTGTACGACGACCACTTCAAAGCTGTGGAGAGCATGCCCAGAGGGGTGGTGGTCACTCTGAGGAACATTGCCACGCAGCTGGAGTCTGCGTGGGAGCTGCACATTAACAGACAGGTAGACGAACTCTGCCACACAACCTGTTGCCCACAGAGCACATCCCAGACATAAAGAGTGATCTGTGTGTGTGATGTTTGCTGTTGTAGTGTCTTGAAGGGGAGAACACGTGGAGGGACCTGATGAAAACTGCTTTAGAGAACCTGATTGTGGTCCTGAAGGATGAAAACACCATTTCGCCATATGAAATGTGTAGCAGTGGCCTCGTCCAGGCTCTGTTCACTGTCCTCAGTAATGTGAGTATCTAATGAAAGCAGCGACTTTAACTGTAAAAACCGACACATGCTAACAGGACTGCTTCTGGTTGGCTGAATGCTACAAATTCTATGGAGATGGAAGCTCCAGCCTTCACCAGGAGGGAATGGAGAGTAAACTCTAAATCAGATTTTTTTTTTTTTGAATCAGCTCCTCATTGAACTTAATGAATAAACCGTGGGGCAGGAGCTAATGATTATTTTAGTAATCGATTATTCTGACAACCGGATAAAAAAAATTGGTACATTAAGCAGATTTTCACTTAACCGCTTAAGCCTCTTTTATACAATATTAGAAATTTATGAGAAAATCCAAATAAACAAATAATTCAATCCTTTTTTTAAATAAGAAAATATTTTCTCACCTAAAATGTAATTGCATAGCATTCCTTTTCTGTACGCTTGATCATTTGTAGTAAATGATGTCCATAGTTCATTTTTCTAAAGGATTTTTCTAAGAAGTGTCATGAATCATTAGTTTTATGAAACTCTTCTAAGTTGAATTGGTTGAATAAGACTTTGCACTGATTAAGAACAATAAATGTATTTGTTATTGAGCTCATATGCCTATTTATTCAATACTTTAGCAACAAAAAGGAGGTTTGAATTATAAATGTTTATTTTGTATAATATTTCTGTTAAATTATTAATTTTGATTAATTACAAACCCTGCAATTAACTCCATTAAAAATTTGAACCACCCCATTGCTTCATTGTCACATGACCAAACCCCTCCCCCTCCTGAAACAACAAGGGCAACAAGTTGTAAATCTCAGTGATTAATATCGGCCAGGTTTTACCAAAGGGAATGTCCAGAAAGTTAAAAACTGACTAATAACAGCCCATGCAAACGTTAACGCTAATATAATGTGCATCGCTAGTTTTCTTCTTGAAGTTCAGTAGCTGTGTATTCTTCAGGAAGCACCGTGACTTGAAGCTGTTTTCTGTTTGGATTCTTGCAGAGTGCAGAGCCGGACATGAAACATGATTGTAAGCCTTTAATGGAGAGAATCAATGTGTTTAAGGCGGCTTTCAGCGAGAACGAGGATAACGAAAGGTAAGCGGATTAAAACTTTGGATTACTTTTTATTTCCAATGTGGTTGAAGAGCCGCTTCTTGGTTTGTGTTTTAAAAAGGCAAAGCTTCTGATGAATTATACTGCTTAAATGTAGAGGACTTTGCAACTTGTGTAAATATGAAGAACAATGATCCTGATTGAGATTGGGTCAGGAAATGTATTTCTAATGAGGCTAACTAAATTATATTGAGTATATTCAATATAATATAAATGGCATGTACCTCTCATATTATCTGGTAATAAATCCCAGGTGTGTGTGTGTGTGCGTGTGCAGCCGACCAGCTGTTGCCTTAATCAGAAAGCTGATAGCTGTGCTGGAGTCCATTGAGCGTCTACCTCTGTACCTGTATGACTCTCCAGGGTCCTCTTACAACCTGCAGGTGAGTTGGTGCTTGTTGTTGTCATGACGCCCGTCAGTCTTTTCCACAGCTGCTCAGAGTGTGATTTATGTGTCAGATCTTGACGAGGCGGTTGAGGTTCCGTCTGGAACGCGCGCCGGGGGAGACGGCTCTGATCGACCGCACAGGTCGCATGCTGAAGATGGAGCCGCTCGCCACCGTGGAGTCTCTGGAGCAATACCTCCTAAAGATGGTGAAGCCTCACGCAACATGCTACATCACCGAGCCAATCGGAGCACCTGGTGATGGCTAACCTCCCATCGGCCTTTTGTTCTTCTGCCTTCACGGTCCAGGTGGCGAAGCAGTGGTACGACTTTGAGCGCTCGTCGTTCGTCTTCGTCAGGAAGCTGAGGGAAGGCCAGACCTTCACTTTCAGACATCAGCACGACTTTGATGAGAACGGCATCATCTACTGGGTCGGAACCAACGCAAAGTAAGACCAGTGGCTGCAGACAGTTCTAAAATTCCATGCACACTGATATTGCCACCACTATATTAATTTATGCCATATCAAAGCTACAAAGAAATGCTTAGATGCAATATTTTGCTGGCTGTAATATTTCAGACACCTTAAATACCTTCATTTAGTCAGGAAGTCTCACTGGTGTCAGAAATCTAGTTTACAGCAGAGAGCTGGCAAACAATCAAATGTGTCCCCCTGTTGCTCTGCTTCCAGGGAGCCGTTAAGAAATGTAAAGGAAATAAATGTCTTACCTAAGGTGAAACGCTGAATCAATCAAGAACGAATCAAAATCCATTTTGATTATTATTTTATTAAGAGATTAAGCAAAGAATATAGCAGTGACTCCCCTGGCTAGACCAAGGAAGTGAAGAAAAGATGAAGGTACATGGCTTTTAATATCCACCAGCCCTCTTACAGAGATGGGAGCAAAAGGGAGGATCCCACCAGATTCAGTTTACTTCACAACTCTGGCATTTGCACCTGCAGACTGTGACCCTGGAGGGTTCAAATCCAGTTCAGAAATACCCTTTATTATGCGTTTCCAGCGAGCTGTTTCCAACATGAATGGTGCTTTATGGATATGACTGATTGGTTGAAATAAAACAAAGTTTTGACATAACAGAAACAAAGGCATTACTTGTTGATGGAGATTAATTGATTGCAGTTTTCTTGCTGATCACTGATCTTTAAAATAGTTTGGCAAACTGATTTCGGTTTTGGATGATTTTTTTTGTGTGGGGGGATGTGGTTTGTATGAAAAGTCACTAAATTTGCAACAATGGGGTGACTGTTAACTGTGAACTGAAAGTAGTTCTCTGAGTAATTCTCTAAGCAGAACTTTCTAAATAAAAAACAAATACTATTGTCTATGGATGGTTAATGATGACCAACTGAATAATTATGAATGCTGTGCTTTTTGTACCATCATGAATTTAAAACCGTTTCAATTTTTAGATGTGTCCTTGAAACTGTCTCACCAGCAGGCAGTCCAGCTGTACAGGAGCTCTGCTAATGAGCTAATAGTGGAGCCAGGTGTGCTGAAGCAGGAGGAATGCACTTTGATTTAAAATGAAACACTGAATCATGGTTCCTTAAAATATCTGCATGTAATGTTTTCCTGCAGCCTTAGCAGGAACTATAGTTAGGTGAAAGTTGTTCAGCATTTTCTTAATGTAATTCTTCTGTGTTACTAACCTGGGTAAGCATGCTAGATGTTAAACGGGACATTAAGCTTACGATTTCCCGTCAGGACGGCGTATGAATGGGTGAACCCTGCGGCTTACGGCCTGGTAGTGGTGACGTCCTCAGAGGGCCGTAACCTTCCTTACGGGCGGCTGGAGGACATCCTGAGTCGGGACAGCTCTGCTCTCAACTGCCACACTAACGACGACAAGAACGCCTGGTTTGCTATTGACCTGGGCCTGTGGGTCATTCCATCAGCGTACACTCTGAGGCACGCCAGGTAAGGAACCCCCTACAGCCTGCAGCCAGGCTCTGCAGCCAGACACATTGAGACAAATAATAGAAATACAGAATTTCTGTATGAAAGGTGCATTGTTTTCTGAAAAACAAATTATTTTTTAAACATGTTTGTGTTTTTCTTCTTCCTTCAGGGGTTATGGGCGCTCTGCGCTGCGAAACTGGGTCTTTCAGGTATCAAAAGATGGTCAGAACTGGTCCACTTTATACACACACATAGATGACGGCAGCCTCAATGAACCAGGGTACGACCTTCCCTTAAACTCCTCCATTGGCAGTCAGAAGGGAGCCACGCCTCTTGGTGAATACTAACGCTAGTCTGTGTCTCCACAGGTCAACGGCCACCTGGCCTCTGGACCCGTCCAAAGACGAGAAGCAGGGCTGGAGGCACATAAGGATCAAACAAATGGGGAAGAATGCCAGTGGTCAGACACACTACTTGTCTTTGTCTGGGCTGGAGTTGTACGGGACAGTCACAGCGGTCTGTGAGGACCAGCTAGGTGAGCCCCCACTGTTGACTGCTGAGGCTCAGAGTGGCAGCAGTATATTTTTGAGTTCGTATACTCCAGTTAACAATTAACCAATTACTAAATTAGTGGATGATTATTTAGCAATTTATAATTTGCTGTGATAAATGTGATTAATCGTTCCAGCCCTGTACTCACCCTGTTAGTTTAAAACTTCAGCAGCAGTTCATTGGGGAGAGGTTGGGTGTCTGTTATTGCTGCCTTGCTGTTATAGGAAAAGCAACAAGTTGGTCAATATGAATGGGTCTGTTTGTACTGATTTTCTCTGAATAATTCATTTTTCAAGTAGCTATTATACAAACACGTTGCAACATGACGTCCCTCACACCAGATGTTTTAGCTATCGAGTTGTCAACATAACTTGATAAATATTAAATGTTTTTGTGGTTTACAAAAGAAAAAGGGACGCAGTGCTTTGCTACTAATTATCAGCACTACAACTAGATAACAAGATCCCAGGGTATCAAGTTTCACAGCCATAGCTGCTGGATGGACGTCTTCTTGCCCTCCAGCATTGTGCTCATGCGCAAAATTTCCGGATGTAAACAATAACATGCTATGCTCCTATAGGTAAAGGTAATTTTATTTATATAGCACATTTTCAGCAACAAGGCAATACAAAGTGCTATAGAGGTACCGAATATTTTGACTGCAGTCCCGACTCATTTCTCCAATCATCAGTCCTTCAGTTAGTTGCTGTAAGACGGCCCACACTCCTCCTTGTAAACTCCACTTATTGAGAAACGAGGCAAATTATAGTTATGACAAAGGTGGGCCCTGTTTCATACCAGAGTTAGCACTAGCATGTAGCATTACTCTAAGTACTATAGCTGTTGGCTTCATTTAAAACTAATTATTTTTACCCAAGTGTTTCCACTAAACGTTGTGTCCCTTTGTCCCAATGCAGGTAAAGCTGTGAAGGAGGCAGAGGCAAACCTCCGTCGCCAGCGCAGAATTTTCCGCTCTCAGGTCATGAAGTACATCGTCCCAGGAGCGCGGGTCGTTCGTGGTATCGACTGGAAGTGGCGGGAGCAGGACGGAAATCCGCCAGGAGAGGGCACTGTCACAGGAGAGGCTCACAACGGTGAGTTGGTGTCCGTTTGACCAAAAGCTAGAAGAACATGCTCTCATTTCCAAACTCTCTGTCTAGACTGCAGGATCGGCCATTTTTGTCTGAAAGGTTGTTGTTGAGGAGTGGCCATGTGCCATCAGTCGTATCTGTCCTGAGGAGTGAATGTGGGCAGATGTTTACCCCAGTAAACACATGAACTCGTTTCCTTTCCTGCACTGGTTTCGTTCCAGCTTTCTCCTCAAACATCCTGTTTCCAGTCTGCCTCCAGCCAGTTTATTCCTCTTTAATCAACCAGCTGGAGAGAAATTATTCTGAAAACATTTTCTCCTCATTCCCTACCTGCATTACCTTCAACAAGTCTGATGTCAGAGATTGGCTTGTCTTTTTTTCTCTGCTATTGCCTAATGTTGACAGACATTCACTAGTCTCTTTTTTTTCCCAGATATTAGGCATTGGGATCCTTTGTTTTCTCAGGTCAGAGCAGAAACAGCAGCAGTCTGCAATCATTTTCCAAAGTGTTGCATAGAGAATTTACTTCTTCTGAGTCTCTGACTGTATTTAGGGACAGACAGATTGATTTTAAAGTCGACTAGAACTTAGAACAGCTCAAAACGCATTTGGCCACATTGTAAGCCATAAAACTGGTATTATTGCTGTTATGACAGGACCTCTGATCTCAACATATACTGGGATGATGAGAACTTCTCTTGCCTCTGTGTGCTCTTCCATTTGTTCCACATCTCATATTTTTAGCACCATAAATGGGTTCACTACTGTTTGATTGTATTTTCTCTCTTTTTGCTGTAATGATTTATTGTATATTTTTCCCCTGTTTTTATTTTCTGTTTTTGTATCTGTCACATTGTTTTCTAGTCACTCCACTAGTGATGGAAGCCTTTTTTTTAATCATCCACAACATAATCGAAGCAACAAAATGTTTTATCAGGGCAAACTATTTCTATATTGGGTGTTAGATTCTAAGCTAAAGCCCAAACAGAAATAAAACACTTTCAGAAAAAACAAAATTGCTTTAGAGATACTTTTTGTGTCAGAGTAGAAAATATATTAAAGTAGATTGTAGATTATTTTATGAATTCATTTTTCTGACAATCAATTAATTACATAAAAAAATGGCCCATTCTGCAGATTTTTCATTAGAGCACTAAAGGCTTTTTATACAGTGTTAAAAATGTCTAAAAAGATGCAAACAAATGTTCTTTTTAAATGAGAAAATAAACACGTAATTACCTAAAATGTAATATCTGTATTCCTTTGTGAGCACTTAGTTATTTTAGCAAAGGATTCATCGACAGCTGAAAAAAACCTATGATAAATGCAGTGTACAGCTGATCTGTTGTCTATTTTTATAATTAATAATTTGATAGCAAAAAATGCGTACTATGAGATTTTTAAAGTATTTTTTCACAGAATTCAGACCAGATGAAGCTATATCATTTGTTATCATGTTTAGAAAGGGAAACGATGCAGTAATAAATGCACAAGTAATAATCTATTCCCTGGTCCTAAAAAGACTGTTTGGATGTTTTTGTTGGTATACATCTGTTAAGTCAGATAAATGTGACCCACAAATATAAATAAAAACCTGCTGCTTCTTTAGCAGATGTTCTGACTCATTTATTTTTGAACTTATTTAACAAAACCTGCCTTAAAAATGTAGCAGGCCTGTCACAATAAGCAATTAATTAAGTTTAAATAAACAAATTTTAATGAGCAATAAAATGAATCGCCCAGTTAATTGCTGAATGATAAATTGTCCCAGAAGTTATTGCGATAAATGATAATGTTGTTGTTTTGAGACCATATTGAAGTAATATAATAATGCAGAATAATGCATAATAACACATTCTCAAAGAGCAATACACTTTCAATTCTAATGAACATATAACTCTGGAACTGGAAGGTATTTTAAATATCCAAAATAATTAAACAAGCACAACAAATAAAATTAATATTGAAGTCTGTGTAAACAAAATTGTTCTTAAAAAAAAAGGGGTTAGTTGAGACCAAAGCACCAGACTGAAGGCTTTTGTTGTCCAGTTTTTGGTAGAAAGAGAGAAAAACTATACATCATGGAAATGGCTATTACTGATGTCAGTTTAATGGATCATACGATTAATTGATGGATTGCTTATTGTGACAGGCCTGGTAGCAGGTTTTCTAAGGCTCTGCCCATCATGCTGCCTCAACCAGTCATGAATCAAATCAGTAACCAGCTGGGAAGTCTGACCAAATCACTCCTCCAATAAATAAACATAGCCCTGAGTGTACCTGCAGGATGTTGTTGTTTGACATGTGCAGCTAGGCTGGAAGTAATATTCTGTCACTGTGTGGAGCTGTTAGGACTGTAAGCTGCTTGTCCGCTGTCTGCCTTCCTCTGCCGCTCTCGCCCTGTTTCCCTCTCTGCCGCCTCTCTGACATCCATCTGTCCGTCTCCCTCCTATCTCTCTGTCCATCCAGGCTGGATTGATGTAACCTGGGATGCTAGCGGATGCTCTAACTCTTACCGTATGGGCGCTGAAGGGAAGTTTGACCTCAAGCTTGCTCCAGGGTATGACCCTGAGTCGGCTGCCACAGCGCCAACACCCAAACCTGTCTCATCCACTGTTTCAGGTCCCGCCTCATCCACGGTGGGACCCTCTGTGACATCAACAGCTGTTGGCGGAACCACCACCACGTTGGCGTCGTTGTCCTCAACCTCGTCGTCTTCCCAGCAGCCCTCCTGGAGCAGCCTGGTGAAAAATAACTGTCCCGACAAAAGCGGGGCCAGCTCCTCCAGCAGGAAGGGCAGCAGCAGCTCCGTCTGCAGCGTGGCCTCGTCCTCTGACATCAGCCTCAGCTCCTCCGCCGGGATGCCCGGCGGCGGGGCCCTGCAGCTGGAGAGGAGAGCGGAGGGCCTGCTGCTGGACCAAGGCGCGGGGCCTGGAGGGGTCACCGGAGGCGGCCTGGGCTGTGACGGCCACCAACAGGAGCCCATCGTGGTTTTGTCCTCCGCCACAGAGGCCGGATGCGGGTCGGGGTCCAGCTCCGGCACGCTCACCGCCGACACGTCTGTGACCGGAGACGAGCACCACTCACCCACCGCAGCGGCAGCCGGCACCGACCCGGCCACGGCCATCTCTATGGGTCTGGTGAGCGTGAGCTCCCCCGACGTCAGCTCTGTGTCTGAGTCGTCCAGCAAAGACACGCACTCCCAGAGGCCGCTGTGCTCCGCCACCAACACGCGCCTGTCGGTCAGCTCCCTGCTGGCCGCCGGGGCCCCAATGAGTTCCAGCGCCAGCGTCCCCAATCTGTCGTCGCGGGAGGCCAGCCTCATGGAGTCCTTCGTCCGCCGTGCGCCCAACATGTCCCGCACCAACGCCACCAACAACATGAACCTGAGCCGCAGCAGCAGCGACAACAACACAAACACCCTGGGCCGCAATGTCATGAGTGCCGCAAGTGAGTACCGCACTGCTAGCATGCTAATGCTACAGGAATGAGGCACCACTTCAACACTGTAGCGCAACCAACAAAACTAGTACTCAATAGGGCTGCACCATGTTGGGAAGTCTTTCAGTGTCAATAAGATTGGTAAATATTTCTGTGATGATATCAAGCACAATATGTGCTTATCTTCTTTTCACGGTTTCTTAAATTAATTTCAATTCAGTTTATTTCTGTAGCGCCACTTTGCAATAAATGTCATCTCAAAGCACTTTACAAATCCCATTCTGTAGGTTGAGCTTTAGCTGCTCAACCTCTAAGCAAGGTGGGTGGCATCAATTAGCTAACTCACTTTTTGACTACCTAACAACAATCTGTTGAGTAACTTGTGTTACCTAGCAACAACTTGTTGAGTACCTAGCGCATATTGAGTGAAAACTGTGGCTAAAACAGGAGATGAAACCCCAAATGTCAGCTGAGGCAATATTTCAGATTTTTAAAACAAAAACTAATCAGTAATTAGTTGAATGCTGATAGATTAGATCCGGTGTGACAGTGTGACGTGATGAAGCAGGAAACCCTGAACATGTCTGTGCTTTTCCCACACCAAGACTATTTTATGCATTTAAAACAAAACTCTCATAAGACCTGGAGCCTGAGGTTGTTTGTGGTGGAAACGTTTAGGTGTGAGGAAAGGAAAGTGTTGCTGTAGTTAAAATGTTTCTCCAGGCACTATGCTGAGTTCTGAACACTTGTGCTCCATATTAGGCTGTTTGACGTGTCCAAGGGGAACATTTGAGACAAAAAACAAACCATAATTGTTGAGTTATTTAGAGAAGAGCATGAGTTCCCTTCCTTCAGACGTCCAGTGTGTGTGTGTGTGTGTGTGTGCTGGCAGCTGACTCCACCATAACCAACCTGTGTACTGCTGTGTCTTCGGTTTCAGACTAACTGCAACTTGTTTTTGTTTGTTTGCAGCTTCTCCTCTCATGGGCGCTCAGAGCTTTCCTAACCTCACCACCACTGGCACCACCTCCACAGTTACCATGTCAACTTCCATAGTAACCAGTGGCAATAACGTAGCCACAGCCACAACGGGGCTTTCAGTTGGCCAGTTGCTAAGTAACACTCTGACAACAAGCCTGACGTCCACATCCAGTGAGAGTGACACAGGACAGGAAGCTGAGTTCTCCCTCTATGGTCAGTGCCCCCCTGCCCCTCCCACCACACACACACACACCATCATGTAACTGAACATCATGTAACAGCATGTTTGACCTGTTACAGCTGCTTGGCTGCCTAACTTAACTCTAGTTCCAACTAGAGATCCACTGATCCGATACTAATATCTGTATTGATTCTGATATTTTTAAAAAATCTAGATGTGGTATTGGTTACAATGTGCCCGATTCATAGGGGCAGATCTATTTAGTCTAATTCTATGCTTTTTGCTCTAAGTGATGTCATTATTTACTTTACATTATATTCAAATTCCTCTATAATTGCACTTTCTGAACCATTTGAAAGAATGTTTTAGTTTATTTTTACATGTTTGAACAAATAGTCAACCTGTTGTTTTTATCAGTTACAGTTTATTTATTATTTATTTTCCATTGGCTGTTCTACTTCTAATTACTCTGAATAAATTCAGGTTGTTTTTCCATGTTTGACCAAGCTCGTGAAGCTATTAGTGTATTTCAGTGAGCTGTACTGGTGCAGAGTTGGCAAATAAATTTGTAATTCAGTGCATTTAGGTCTGTTAAAAAAAGTTTTAAGTCAGCTATTTTTCTGTATTGGTGTGGTCCTATGCTAAACCTCAGATATTGATATCGGAAGTGAAAAGAAGTGGATCGGTGCATTTCTAGTTCCAACTGTTCTCATTTTAGAAACAAGCCTGTCGTATTTTAGTGAGTCTGATCTTAAAACCTGAATTCCTGGGTTGACATGGAAGGTTGAACTGGTCTAAGACGGTTCATGTTGGTTTATCCCATGGAGTTAAAGTCTAACACAAGATTTGCTCAAATCTACAAACTAACTACAAGCTAATCGCTGCAGAGCAGCAGGAAGCGCCATCAGAGGGAATGAGATGCTGCATGTTCGGTATTCCCTGCAAGGAGCTTTTGTTGTGGTTTGGGTAGAGATGATGTGAATGAAGCCATGCCTGTGCTACGTTACACATGCAACAAGAACGGATCCGATGTGCCGGAGCAGTCGGCGCTCCGTGGGAGCTCTGCATGGTTTGAAGTTCTGTCCACACACTCAGCCAGAACCTGGAGTCATACATGTTCTGCAAGAAGCCAAACCCAAGATGCATTCTCAGAACAGGTTGGAGTTTTTAGCGCTGCTTGGTGTTTAGCAGCTGGCTGGCCTTTGGCACAGGCGGAGTCGCCATCAGGATCAGGGAGGGTCTTCACTCTGTCCTCCAGCTGGAATCATGTCAGCTGTGTTTCTGTCAACCTGCAGACTTCCTGGACAGTTGCCGTGCCAACACACTGCTAGCAGAGCTGGACGATGAGGAGGACCTCCCTGAGCCCGACGATGATGACGACGAAAATGAAGATGACAATCAGGAGGACCAGGAGTATGAGGAGGTCCTGGTATGTAAAATAAGTTCTGTTCGTGGTGTCGTTGGGTCTGACTCTGTCCTGTAGTAGTTTTGTTTTTGCTGCTGCTGTGTTGATGTCAGACTGTGGAACAAATGTATATTCTGTTGTAGGAGGAGGAAGAGTATGAGACGAAAGGAGGACGCAGGAGAACGTGGGACGATGATTTTGTCCTCAAAAGGCAATTTTCTGCTTTGGTCCCTGCGTTTGACCCCCGACCTGGAAGAACTAATGTCCAACAGACCACCGACCTGGAGATCCCCTCCCCTGGTACGGTGCTACAGATCTACCAGCAAATCTAAACCTAGTGTTAAGGAAGAAATATTCTAAAATAGGTTAACTTTGGAAAAAAGTTTGGCTCTCTCTTCCTCTGGATCCCAGGTCCTCTCGGCGGGCCACGTGTAGCCACAAGGAAAACAACAATGCGTGTTGACGTCACAGAATTACAGAGTTTAATCCAATATAAGACAATGCATAAACTTAGAAGTAAGACAATGCACAAACTTACACCAGAAACTGCAGAACAACGGAGACATACATTCATTTACCTGACATAAATGGAAAGAAGAAGAAAAGAAAAGCAAAGACGTGCAAAGACATCTATGGAGAGTTGCAAGAGCAAATCTGATCTGTTACTTCTGTGTAGAAAGTTTTATCCTCTTGTATTTAATTTATTCAAATAAGGCGTATCTTTGCTCATCCAACCAGGAGCTATCTCTGACCCTTTGTCTCAAGCCAGAAACCCCTGCCGTGTTTACGGCCTTTCACAGATGAGTGTGAAAAGCTGGAACTTCCTCTGTATTGTTTTCCCACAGACAAAAGGCAGTTCAAACGATCCTAGCAAACCATCTGCTGTAACTACAAGTAAAATAAAGGTCAATAGGGCAGAATACATTACTAATTTCAAAACCACAATTAGGGCATTTGAATCAAGACATGTTAAGTTTTAAAACTAGATTATTTTAAATTTATTTTCTCAACACTAGCTAGAATTTTTCATCCAACTAACTTTAAGTTTAGTAAATACAAAAACAAAAATGAATTGCAAATAAATAAAATGATCATAGCTGTTTGGTAACCGTATTGAAATGAGTCAAAGTGAAGAATTTAAAAAGCAGTACTGGTTCTGTTAACTGGAACATATGATACATTTATTCTTTTGGGTTCTGTATCTCTAAGATCATGTCAGTCTGTGTTGAATGCAGAGAAATGAATTTTTGACTGGAGCTGGTTCTGTTTTGGTGCAGGAACGCCTCGGTCTGAGGCCCGGGAGGAGGTGGAGTGTGCTCCTTCTCCTCACCTCGCTCTGACTCTGAAGGTTAGTCATGAATACGAGTAACCAGCTACATTTACTCACATTTACTGTAGTAACTTTTTGGAAAAAAAATGTACTTTTAGGAGTATTTTTATTGTGCTGTATTTTTTACTTTTACTTTTGCAATTATGAAGTATCATTACTCTTGAGTAAAATTCTCTTCCCACCTCTTCACGATCTTCAATGTTCTGTTAGCTTTCTGTAGTCGTGGTGGGACTCTATTAAAATGTTAATATAGTTAATTGCAGGATCTGTAATAAATTACTCAATTTTTATTTGAAAACCATGTATTGACAATATAAGCAACATTTTCAGTTAACACCTGTTTTTGGGACATCTTAAATCGATTCTGAATGGTAGTAAATATGTGTGCGTGTGTGTGTGTGTGTGCGTGTGTGTGTGTGTGTGTGTGTCTGTGTGTGTGTGTCCAGGTTCCCGGTCTTGGTACAACTAGAGAGGTTGAGCTTCCTCTGTCCAGCTACAAGCTGACCATCTTCTACTACGTGCAGCGGCTTCTGCAGCTCTCCTGCAACGGCTCTGTGAAGACGGATAAGCTGCGGCGCATCTGGGAGCCCACCTACACGTAAGAGAGGAGACCCCCAGAACCTTCACGTGTTCACACTTTACATGTTTCAGTCTTCGCTGTGTTCCCCTGCAGGATAATGTACCGGGAGCTGAAAGACTCTGATAAAGAGAAGGACAGCGGGAAGATGGCAAGTCCAACTCTTCCCTTTATGCTTTGGACAGAATTGGAACCGTAAACCAGGAAGGTGATGCTGACCCTCTAGTCCGTTTCTATCTGCAGGAGTTCTTGGACCAGAGCACGGGGGTCGGAGGTCGCTGCGGGGGGCTCAGTCCGAGCTCACTGTCGGTCAGTCAGAGCAGTGAGATCCTGGGCTGGGTCAGGGAGGCAGCGCAGGCCAAGGCCGGCTGCAGCCAGAACGCATGCGGCATGGAGGACGTCCTGCAGCTGCTGCGCATCCTCTACATCATCGGGAGCGACTCGGTGTCCAACGCGCGCACGCTGCAGGAAGGTACGACGGCCACACACTCGCACCTCCCTGCTGGACGGATCATTTCATCCTTTATCACAGTTTTGCATTTCAATCATGTGAAATGAGCTGACTAATTCTAAACTGTGGAGGAGTTTTATAAAGACAACGAAAAGCTAGAACAGGTTTCAGTTTTGGAACATTAATATTCTGATTGTGCATTTTCACCTGTTCCTCATATGTTTTTTTTTTGTTTGTTTTGTTTTGTTTTTTTTGCCTGTATTTCCAGATGTTGAGGAGCTGCAGTTCAACGCATCACCAGAGGAGTTCACCAGCAAGAAGATCACCACCAAGATCCTCCAGCAGATTGAGGTCAGCTTCTCTTCTGGGATTATTTATGTAAATGTACTAAATGTTTGTGAGATTAACTTTAAATGTTAATTTGTCCCCCTTTTATGTTATAGTTCTATAGAACATTAATGTGTTATTAATCATTCTGTATCTGTCATAATGCTGCTCAGGGCTTGAGCAGCTCTGTAGCAAACTCCAAGTGAAGCTAAGCTAACTGAATGCTATCGCTGTTTTGTTGCCAGGAGCCTCTGGCTGTGGCCAGCGGAGCACTGCCTGACTGGTGTGAGCAGCTCACGTCCAAATGTCCCTTCCTCATCCCCTTTGAGACCAGACAGCTGTACTTCACCTGCACTGCTTTTGGAGCGTCCAGGTGAGTCCGACAGGCGCCATAGCAACCACCAGGAGAGCCACCAGCAACCTGGGGGCAGCAGGACCAGATCTGCTTGCCCTGAAACTAATGCCTAGAAATGAAAAAACATTACATCCAGTGTGACTGGGTTCTATCCTCTCCATGGCCTGACCTCTGACCCCCGTGCTCCCACAGGGCCATCGTGTGGCTCCAGAACCGGCGCGAGGCGACCATGGAGCGATCGCGGCCGTCCACCACGGTGAGGCGGGACGACCCTGGAGAGTTCAGGGTGGGCCGGCTCAAACACGAGAGGGTCAAAGTCCCCAGAGGAGAAGCCATGATGGAGTGGGCGGAGTCAGTCATGCAGATCCACGCCGATAGGAAGTCGGTGCTGGAGGTGGGAGAGGAAGTGAACTTTTTGGAAGCTCTGTCTCATCTGTGCTGTGACTATCTTCTGAAGCTGAATTGTGTGTGTGTGTGTGTGTGTGTGTGTGTGTGTCTCTTCAGGTGGAGTTCCAGGGTGAAGAGGGAACCGGTCTGGGTCCCACCTTGGAGTTCTATGCTCTGGTGGCTGCAGAGTTCCAAAGAACGTCTCTGGGTATCTGGCTGTGTGACGACGATTTCCCTGATGACGAGTCCCGACAGGTCAATCACCTCGCAATCGCTGACCAATGAGCTCATGAGAAAGTGCTAAGAGGCTGTGAAGTAGAGTTCTATCACAGTCTGAGGCCCATCTTATCATTCTGTCATGATGTGACACTGACAGAACAAACTGCTCTGCACACACTTCAGGGTTCTATAACAATAATAGATTATGCATTTTATTTATAGAATATGTAATATCTGTTTTATTGAAATGACTAGAATGTTCTATAAACTTTAGGAAAAAAATATTCATTATGGAATTTTTCAATAACAAATTAGTTGGAATCTGATTTCAGCCAATTTTACAACAAAGTATTAGAGCCATTGGTAATAATAAGATAAGAATAAAGTCATAATGTTATGAGAATAAAGTCATATTATGAGAACAGTCAGCATATTACGACTTTATTCTCAGAATATTATGAGTTTATTCTCATAATGATTTACTCTCATAACATTATAACTCACCAAATTAATCAATGATTTTTTTTAAACAAACAGCATCAGTGATACCAGTCCTGTATATTTCCTTAGCTTCAGGTTGATGCATAAATTCCCAGAATCGCAAACAGGAAATCAGTTGTGCGTTTTTGAGCTCCTCCATATTTAATAGAAGGATGTAACATGTTAATCAGTAGAACTGGAGGTGTGAGGAGGATGCACCAGGTTTCTGATGAGTATTCACCCAGCGAACAGGAACCAGGGCAATGCTTTGTTGATTTGCACCAGTTTGATCTCCGTCTCCATGGCGACACTGCTGACCTTGTGTGTTCCTCTGTCTCCTGTAGGTGGACCTGGGCGGCGGTCTGAAGCCGCCCGGTTTCTACGTGCAGCGCTCCTGCGGCCTGTTCCCTGCTCCGTTCCCGCAGGACAGTGAGGAGCTGGAGCGCATCACCAAGCTCTTCCACTTCCTGGGGATTTTCCTGGCCAAGTGTATCCAGGACAACCGGCTGGTGGACCTGCCCGTGTCCCAGCCCTTCTTCAAGCTGCTCTGCATGGGCGACATCAAGTCCAACATGAGCAAGCTGCTGTACCAGTCGCGCGGCTCGCCACCGGGCCACGGCCCCGAGCGCGCCCACCTGCAGGCGCTGCTGTCTGAGGTGCAGTCAGAGGCGTCCACCGAGGAGAGCCAAGAGACGTACTCTGTGGGCAGCTTCGACGAGGACTCAAAGTCCGAGTTCATCATGGACCCGCCCAAGCGGAAGCTGCCCGCCTGGTACCACGGCATCCTGACCTGGGATGACTTCCAGCTGGTCAACCCACACAGGTCAGCAGGTCATTGGGTTCAGAGTTTCCTTCTTTAATTTGGTTGTGAAAACATTGACTCATTTGGAAAATGATTCCCCCCCTTCTAGAGCAACCTTCCTAAAAGAGGTGAAGGAGCTGGCTGTGAAGAGGAGACAGATCCTGGGCAGCAAGAGTCTGTCTGAGGACGAGAAGAACACCAGACTGCAGGACCTGATGCTGAGGAACCCCATGGGCTCTGGACCCCCACTCAGCATCGAGGACCTCGGGTAAAATCCTCTGAGACTCAGCTTGACCTGCTGCTGAGAAGAGCCGAGTCAGCTCTTCTGTTTGGAGCCGTAACATAGTCAGGGTTTTACCCAGAATACCTGCTGAACCCCGGAGTCGATACCTGAACACGAGAAAAAAGACAAACACAAACAATACAAATTAAACAAATATCACACTTTTGCACTTCAATTAAATCCTAATTAATTAATCACAATGGATCTTCAAACAAGGTAATGCCATAAATAGGTAAGGCATAAATGAACCAAGCAGCTGCTTAGGGCCATAAATGCTAACATTTTAACACAGAGTTTAATCTTTGTGTTGGAGCTCAGTTTGTTCACAAATTCACTTCAGCAAATAATAAAAAATTATGACTGACTGCTGTTAAACTACCTCTACTTATTAAGTCTTAATAGAATGGGGGGCCGTCATATTCTGCTCAAGGGTCCATGAAATCTTGAGCCAGCCCTGATCACATTTCAAAATAAATAAAATGAAAATTACCAAAACAGATAATTAACTGTCTGCTTAATTAAATATTCTCAATGTGCAAAATTGAAGCATTCCTTGTACTAAGTTTTTGTTGTTTGGTAATATCTGCAGCTTGCCACAGTATTTTGATTGGCTGGTTGTTATTTATGTGAATGCAGCATTTTCCAGGCATTGGCAGCCAATGCCTGGAAAATGCTGCATTGAGTGAGTGTGTGAGCCTTAAACACACATGCTCAACGGGAACCGTTAAAAACACAACTATATGTTAAATCATATTTGTGGCTCATGTTGAGCAAGCAGAGCAAACATTTTCTTTTTAAACTTGACGCCTACCTCAGTGCAGGATCCTCCCAAGAAACATGATCCCTCACAGATTGTTCCTATACATGCTGGAGTATTAAAAAGGAAAAGGGACACAGCCTCAGCAGTCTGTAAAAGTTTCATAATGCTGTATTAAAATGAAGATACTGTATAGAAATAATAAGTACAGTATTTTTGCACCTGCTGCTGTTCTAAATGTGACCTGATGACGTGACATTTCTGTTTTCAGGTTAAACTTTCAATTCTGTCCATCATCAAAGGTTCACGGCTTCTCTGCAGTAGACCTGAAATCAAATGGAGATGACGAGGTAACAGCACACATCCACCCAGCTGCTGCTCTGGTCACAGGATGGACTGTGCGTGCGTGTGTCCGTCCCACTAAACCTGCTTTCCTTTTTGTGTGATTGTATGAGGACAGATGGTGACTGTGGAGAATGCAGAGGAGTACGTGGAGCTGATGTTTGATTTCTGTATGCACACTGGCATCCAGAAACAGATGGAGGCCTTCAAAGGTGAACACACACATCACAACTACACAAAGCTGGAGCTCACTTACAGCTCAGACACCACTGAAAGTAATGGAATTATTATTTTCATTCCAAGCACTCACCAAAACCTGCATAGTACCCACAATCACAGATGAACCGTATCTTTGGGACACCAAACTGTTGAGATGTTTATTATTATAAGTAGGGCTGAAACAATTAATTGGATTAATAGTGATTCATTGATTAATTTAGTAATTGATTCGTTCTTAACTGGAGCATTCCTGTTTCAAAAGGTCATTTGCTAAAAGAACAACACAGAGCAGTTAGTAAGACAAAACTGGACAAAAAAAAGGCTCATTCTACACATTTTTTATTTAACCACTGAAGCCTTTTTATGCAATATTAGATATACATTGAGGTGCAAATGTACAATTAATTCAAGTCATAAATAAATTTAAGTAAGAAAATAAACATTTTGTTACCGGAAAGATAATAACAGCACACCTGTAGTGAATGCTCCATCATTAGTAAAGGATGCATCTGCAGCTAACAAATACAGTTAATAATTGGAGAGCAAAAGGTGCTTCATAGTTTGTTTTCAGCATTTGAGTCGGGTGAAGCTAAAACTAAGGAGTTCTAGGTAGAATAGATTTAAAAAGGTTTTTGTTTTTACTCTTAAGTGCAAAATTAATAGATATTTTTGTAGTATTTTTAGAGTCTGGGTTACTAAATGAGTTGATAATTAGAATAAGGGTGGATGTGACTGAACAGTGTGGGCTCACCCTGTCTGCTCTCCTCAGAGGGATTTAATCAGGTGTTTCCCATGGAGAAGCTGAGCTCCTTTAGCCATAAGGAAGTGCAGATGGTCCTCTGTGGTAACCAGTCTCCTTCCTGGAATGCTGATGACATCATCAACTACACTGAACCAAAGCTTGGTTACACCAGAGACAGGTGTGAGAGCAGACACACACACACACACACACACACACACACACACACACACACACAGGGTTGATGTTTGAGGCTAAAAACTGATCCTAACTGTTACATTGTGTCTGCTCCTCTTCAGTCCTGGCTTTCAGCGCTTTGTCAGGGTTTTATGTGGAATGTCGTCTGATGAGAGGAAAGCCTTCCTGCAGTTCACCACCGGCTGCTCCACGCTGCCCCCTGGTGGCCTGGCCAACCTTCACCCACGCCTCACCATAGTCAGAAAGGTAGGTTCAGATCTTCTGGCATCTTTAAAAGTCTGACTGTGAGCTGATTGGCTGCTGTTCCTGTCTTGCCCCGCCCCCTCCAGGTGGATGCAACAGACTCCAGCTATCCATCAGTAAACACTTGTGTTCACTACCTGAAGCTCCCAGAGTATTCATCTGAAGACATCATGAGGGAGCGTTTGTTAGCTGCCACTATGGAAAAGGGCTTTCACCTGAACTGACCTCCAAGCGTCGCCACGGTTACACTGAGCATGCGCCCAAGCCATCTGTCCGTGTTGCCAGAACATCCAGCCGCGTGACTGTCAGACACACAGAGGCTCGCAGCGCAGGATTTTGACTGAACATCTCCATCCTACACGTTTCACGCTTCCCTCCTGACAACCACGTCAGCATCCAGGGCCAAGGCTGCAGGCTGGTGTGTGTGAGAGTGTGTGTGTTCGCGTTCGCACACATGTCCCCTCCTCTCCTCCGTTCAGTTCAGTGCCTGGTTCCACTTAGTTTTCAGTTTCTCCATTAGAGGTTCAGGCTCATTTCTCATTTTCATCTTTTTAGTTTTTCTTCCTTTCCTTTCAGCTTGTGTGTGTGTGTGTGCGTGTGTGTGTGCGCGCGCGTGTGTGTGAGAGCATCAGTTTGGTTTGTTTCAGACCTGATGAAAAGGTCAGAGTTCAGTTTTTGGTGTTTCCTCTCTGATTAAGCTAAAGAGAAAAAAACACTGATTGTGTTTGATGCACATCTAAAAAAAAACTCTGCTCCCTGTATTTTCTTTGTATATTGTAAACATTTATTTAACTGAAGTACTGAAGTTGCAGTTTCAGGTAAACAAATATTTTCAAATGTGTATGCTCCAAAAGATAATCAATAAATTGTTTGCAAAGTATGAAGTAAAGATTTAGTTGTGTGGTTTGTAGAATTTTTTTTTCTTTTAGCGTCTTAGAAACAGAAAATCCCATAAATGGCTTTTTGATTTAGTAACTATTGAATTCAACAGGTGAGATCAAGCTCCGCCCACCAAGCAGTAAAATGACTAATTAGAGAAGCAGCCAAGAGGTTCATGATAACTCTGGAGGAGCTGCAGAGATCCACAGGTGCTCTCCACAGATGTGACATTTTTATGGAACAGCATCAAATAGAAAACTGTTCAAGCAGCTGTGAGGACTCCATCTCCCAGATTCCCAAGGTTCATTTCAGGGACGGGTAAAATTTAGAAGTTGCTCTGCTGTAGATCTGAAGAGCTGTGAATGGCACAAAAATGCCTTAAAGGGGCAGTATTTATTTTCAAGGCACATGGTGCCATTATAAAGCACAATCAACTGTTTAAATATAAATCACTTAAAAGAAATATGACTTTGTAATTTAACTCCTTGAAATTGGGCCTCTGTCTCTTTAAAAACTCCTGCTCTTTCTGAAACTCCGCCTTCAGGAAGTCGTCACAGCATGGCTCCTCTATTGACCTTTTAACAATGTTGCACTGAGGGGTAGCTCTATTTTTTAATGCTTTATCTTATTTATCCAGTATTGATGTTTGGTACTTTGTTTTAGCTGTAGCTGATGTTAAAGCGTTTATAAATAAAGTTGATGAGCTCTGCAGTTCCACCAGACTTTCGCTAATTGCTGCTGGCTAATCTGAAGGAGCTGAGTGGGATCAAATGAACAATTAGAAGCTCTACAGAGATCGGGAGGTGAACAGGTGTTGGAGCAGAAACATTTCTTTAACAAGCCCCCAGGGATTGGACTAGGACACCCCTGATCGAGAGTGATTGTGCACAAAAAAAAAACGCTCAAACACAGAAATAACAAAATGAGGTTTCACCATGTATTATCAGCTGTCTGAGCCACAAACATTATTACTTCACATTACACACAGTTGCAACCTGTCAGCAGTATTCTGTACTGTTAAGTGTTGGTGTGAGATGCACACACTGGTACATTAGCGCCTCATGGAGACTTGGCAGCAGTTTGCTCTACAAACACTAGGGGTGCACCGATTGCAGTTTTCTGGCCAATCGCTGATCTTCAAAATACCTGACCTGCCAATTCTGAATTTTGTTAAATATGGCGGCAAAGTTGCTAAGTTGGCAACAATGGAGTGACTGTTGTCAACTGCACAGATGCAGATGTGACCAGGTGACCCGGTGGGCGGTCTGTCAGGGTAGCTTCAGACCTTTGCAGTGGAAGATAAGATCAGTTTCACATGTGAGTTTCGGTTGATCACCCAATATTAAGGAAACCAAGACCGATTTACCAGCACACCCCTAACAAACACCAGTCCAATATTTCCCAGAGTGCTCCAATAGTCTGTGACATCATTTCCTGCTTCGTTCACCCATCCGCCATTTTGTCGATGGCGGTGAGTGGAGCAAGGATGCGGCTCTTGTTCGTTTCCACGATGTGGCCGTTCTGGATCATCTCGTCCAGGATGATGTGAACAGAGTCCAGATTAAACATGATCTGACCACATTTCAAGGTCAAGGAGAAACCAGCAGGCAGCAGACAAGATGGCGTAACTGAAACGTAGCCAAGCTCCATTTTTACAGTCTGTCTCTCTGTGAGACAGTCTGTCTCACAGAGAGACAGACTGTCTCACAGAGAGACAGACTGTCTCAGAAGCTCTCATTTGTTAAGGCAAATGAGAGCTTCAATAAATATGTAAAAAAAAAAAATTATTTGCTCCAATAATACTGCAGCTTTAGTGAATAAAATCATCTTTGAAAACTAGATTTTTATGTTTGCCGGATAGTAAAATTGGTTGGATGATAGGAAACATTTTAATGCAACAAAAAAGGCAAAAGCAGAAGAAGACTAATGCAGAAAATACTTTTTCACAGTACAGTTCATACATATATATTAAATTTCAAAACTATTCTGGACCTACAAATAGAACCTAATGAGCTCAGAGCTGGGAACCTGCCATCATAAAGGATACATCCAGTTCACTCTGCGGACAGACAAAAACAGACAGTTAGAGATATCCTGCAGCCATCTGAAGATTTTCAGCACTGATGAACTCACCACACGGCTGAAGTATTTATCTAAAACCTCCACAAAGTTCTGGATCAGCTCGTAGATGGACAACTCATTCTACGGGAGGATTCCAGGAAGCACGAATTAGAGAAGCAGGAAAACAATCTGAGCGTTGTTGTCAGATTCTGAAGACTTACCTCGCTGTCCGACACCCCCACCACAACGTACAGCGCTGCATACTGGCGGTAAACCAGCTTAAAGTCTTTATACTCCACAAACGAACACTGGAAAGAGGCAGACATACTGTAAGCACATCCTGCGCACAGAAGACTTGAGATGTTTACATTCAACCATCATCTGTGATTTTATTGATGTAATTGCAGAATCCTTCCACACAGGGTGGAAAGATTCTGCATCAATCAGCTTCTAAAAATAATAATTCGGTGTGAATCAACAGGGTTAAAACTATACATGCAGGTACAAGTATATAAATGCATCCTCAGTAATATTTTGATTTTTTGTTTGTTTGTTTGTTTTTGGTAAATCTCCAGTGGAACATTTAAGTAAAGTATTGTCCAGCCAGGTCAGGCCTGATTGGCTAAAAACAGAGACCTGATTTTGTTTAGAGTGAGCACAACTACAAATGTTGAAAATATACAAGATGTTTGATGATTTCACAGAAACATTTGAACAAATTTGAAAAATGAGCTACTCAAGTTTACCTTAATTTTGACGTCTCTTTAAAAAGGGACCTTGGTTAATATGTACTGAATGCAGTCCACATACTTCAGATTCTTCCAGCTGAATTAATTTCTGGCAGATTGGTTCTTGAAAAACAATCTGCCAATCTAATCTGATAACATCTCATTTTAATTTTCAAGCTCTTATTCGATTCAAAAATACTTTCTTTATCCCAAAGAGAAATTTAATTTTGCTGTCACTCATTTCATCCAAGTATGTTCAAAGAGTCACTGTGGTTGGTGATGCTGTGGTCAGAAAGGATCTCCTGTAGCACTCAGTCTTCCAACAGCTCTGACTAAAGAGTCTGTTGCTGTCTCATGCCAGCAAGCTCTGCTAATCCATCTCATTTGCTTTTACTGCTCCTCCTTAAATCTCAGCACGTGTTTCTCAGATTAGATTAAGTAGTAATGTAATGTTTCACTGTCTAGTTTTAAATTAAAATACAGCTAATGCTATTCCAGTATTTCTGATCAGATCTTACTTCCTAATATTTCCAGCTCTTGACAGAATGATGTATATATTACAGATGTGTATATACAATGCAAACATTTCAGTATTTCATGGTGCATTTTTGGAGGAAAAATCAACTTTCATTCTGGTACTTGAAAAAAATCAAATTTGAAGCAAAAGTTTCTTTAGTTTCTAGTTTGGTTTGTCCTTTCCTAGAGTCTGTAGAAATATTTTATCATAGATCAGACCAGATATATTAAGCTTAAAAAGACTAATCTGGCAAAATTACGGCTTCTGGAAAGCCATAATTGCTTTCCAGAAACCGTAATTGCTTCTGGAAAGCAAGCCCCTGGATGGGAGGGGAGTGGAAGGGGCTTAGGACAGCCCCTGTCCTAAGTATAAATAGTTAATGTAAATGCTTGGAAGGACGTAGACTGTGTATTTAAATATAAACAGTTATATTCTATTAACAGAATTCATTCTGAGAAATCTGCCCCCACAAACATGGCGGCATTGTTGCCGTACAAACCTGCCAACTGTGCTGCATTTGTATTCAATGGCTGCCATTACAAGATTTCCAGCTGTATAACCGCCACATATTTCTGTCGATAATTTCAGCATTCTTTCTGAAAACTCTCCAGACCTCAACAGGCAGCCAGCCAAGCAGTCAGGCAGGCGGACAGGCAGGCAGCTAGCCAGCCAGGTAGTTTACCTGATGCTTCCCGCGGCTCAGGCAGCAGCGGACAGCCACCGCTTCCAGCGCTGCTCTCTTACTCAGCTCCACTGGCTCATAGTATTTGGACAGTCTGGTCTGACCCTGCTGGTTCACCATTATCACAAACTTAATCATCCTGTCACCTTCCACAGACCAGCCTCATCCTAAGACAGTTCACCAGTTTTCCTTCCTCAAACATAAACAATGACAATGCAGCTGAGAGATACAGTACTGCCACCTAGTGGATTGGAGTTAAGGAAAAAGTCAGTAACTAGGTGGAAATGTTTTTAATAAAATTAGAGAGAGAGAGCAAGCTCCTGCTGAAGAATTAGCGCAAAAAGGTAAGACATGTATATTTGTTTCCCCCTCCATTTTTTTTTTTTTTTTACAATGATAGTACAATATATAAGAAAAATAGTTAATTTTTTGCTTAAATTGTGTCATATTTTTGAGGATAATCCATGGAAAGGCAGTGTTGTCAATCAAGTTTATTTATATAGCACATTGCAGAAACGAGGCTGTTCAAAGTGAAGAAGTCTTGGACTGAAGGTGCTGGTTGTGTGTTATGTTGTTGAAGTGTAATCTTCTGCTGTCATCTGTTGCTATAGCAGCATCAGACCTAGGGACTTGAAAAAACTAAGTAACCTGATAAAGAAGGCAGGTTCTGTTCTAGTTCTGTTCTGTGGGACCTCTGCAGATGATTGTGCAAAGAAGGATTCTTCATTAAGCAAAGAATATTAAGAAATACCTTGAGGATCCTCTTTATCAGACGACAATGGCATCTTCAGTCAAAGGCTTCCTCAGCTTCACTGTAGTACAGACAGCTATGGAAGATCCTTCCTGCCTCTACAAAATCTCTGAAGAAATTTGTAAAATATGAGTAACAGCATTTAATTTCCTATTGGGATCCATACAATATATAAATTTGATACAGAAAAGCGGACTTTACATGAAATAAATATTTTTATTACAGCGTTCATATGTATTTACAACATTTTTGGATTCGTGTATGTATTTATCCACTATTGTGTGAAATAGTGGATAAATACTTCTGTGCTAAATATTTCTATAATCAAAATTGGGAAAAAGATGAAGGTGGTGAAATTTATATTTGTAAATATTAAATTAGATCAATTGCCAGTTTTAGCATTCATTCGAGTAAAAACAAAAATAATATGTTCACAGAAATTAAGATGTTTCTTATTGAGGCATGTTCAGGTGTACATTCCATACCAGCTAGGGGCAGTGTAGAACCTATTCGCTGGCTGCCCAAAGCCAGGAAAAATGTCAAAGACGAAGACGAGAATCCCGGTGGATGTACCATCATGCAGCGCGCTGGGTTCTTCCAGAGAACAGAGATGGCGGCCGGTTAGAGCTACACGTAAACACAGCATTTCCATTAAGCCGGACTCCCCGAAACGCTGAGGGGCAGCCAGCCTCACGCACCGCCGCGGTGACACCGCAGCAGTCACACGGGAGGTCCCCGGCGGACTCTTCGTGCAACCCGAGCAAATTTACAAACCCTACTTCCAAACAAAAACATTAAAACATGGACGAACACCCTGGAGGAGGTGCAGGAGGAGGAGCGGCCGCCCCGCGACAGCCACCTTCACCGCAGCAGCACCAGCAGGGCAGCAGCAGCAGCGGCGGTCCCCCTATCGGAGCAGTCATGGTCCCGCAGCAGAACGAAGACTTGCCCCGGCCACATCAGCAATACACTATTCCCGGGATCCTGCACTACATCCAACACGAGTGGGCCCGGTTCGAGATCGAGAGGGCACACTGGGAAGTGGAGAGGGCCGAACTCCAGGTTAGCGTCGTAGCTCCTTTCAGGCTAAACTCAGGCTATCCGCTCAGTTCCGAGTGGTCCCCTCTTTCTCCCTGTGGTGAGGTGGTCATAGGAGGAGACGTTTAAGAAGCGCTCAGCCCGTCATGGAGGGGTGAAGCCGGCTGGAGGGGTGGCAAACTAGAAAAAACACCAGCAGCTTGACTGGAGCTAAGCATTAGCAACACCCACCATGGATCAGTCTAGCTAACTGTAGCATTGCCTCAGTGAAGTGTTATTGTCCCGGTGAAGCTGCCTGTCTGTTCTTTAATTGAGCTGAGACAAGCTGAAGGTTGGATCTGGTGAACGAGGCCCGATGCCGGTCCCAGCTCATCTGGTCTGGTCAGTCAGAACAGCTGGCGGTGGTGGTCATGTTGAAACATCTCTAGGGCTGATAGGAGACCTCCAGCTTAAACCAGGCCAGCTTCGGGTGTCAGGAAGTTTTCAGTTCATAGCTTCAGGGATTATTGGAGTAATCAGATCAAGGACCTGCTACCAGGACTAAACGGTAAGGAGAGGCTGTCATCTTACTGCTACAGAGGAAAATGGTCATAAGAGAGAGATTCATTCTGTGACAACAATGAACTGATGGAGGATGTCTTAAACCTCTAAACACAGTCTTGTGATGGGAATCATTCATTCCCTTTATTGTTTGAATATTTTATTTCTTCTGTTGACTATATGAGATCATCAATAACTGCAACATTTATGACTCAGAACAGGATTGGATGCAGTTATCGCAGCTACACTGCTTCATGTTGCTGTTGTAGTGAAGTAGCTGATTTGAAAATGGTTTTCTTGTTGGAGCTGTGTTTGTTTTTTATGAGGCCGTCTGCAGGAATACATTTATAGCCAACAAAATTATTACTCACTTTTATCACATTAACAATCCCCCAAATTATTGTAATAAAAGTTTAGGTCTTTTTCAATGTAAATCAGAGTAGGTCAAAATGTTATGTCTCCACAGAACAAAGTGTCAGTTATCATTCAGCAGCCTGTTAGAAAGATTTCAGTCAAATTATACTCCATCTTATTTGTGTTTCATCCTAGCTGAGTGGTGACAGTCGCAGCCTAACTCTGAAACCATGTAGTTTATGGTTACACCTTGCAGCATTTCATAATGTTAACATTAATATTAGAAGTCTGTTTTTTGTGTCTCACATTTCAGGGATCTCCTTTGTCACTTTGATGTCAGCGCTTAGTTTTTTTCCCAGTGTTAGGTCTCTGTGATCATTCCTATCACAGCAAGGCTGCACTTTGTGGTGTGAAATAAAGTGGTGGTGAATAGAAGCAGTTGAAAATCACACACTTCCACACTTTGATAGTTTTGTGATTAAATTACCTGACAGTAGAGAGCATCTGTCCTGCCACTGACACTATCAGTCCTTCTGAAGGGAAAATTCCTTTCACACTCTTCATGGAAGGTGTTCCATGAGTGTTTTTTTTATTAAAAAATGTTTTTCTATTCATTCATATCCCTTTTTTGAGATCAGACACTGATGTAGGGCGAGAAGGCCTGGGTCATAATCTCCTTTATTCTCAGTGCTGTTCAGTTGGGTTGAGTTCAGGTCTCTCTGTAGAACAACCAGGCTTCTCTACATCAGATGTACTCCTCTGTTTCTTCATAGATCTTGCATTGTGCTTTGCTGCACTGCCGTGTTGGAACTAGGGGTTACATCAGGGGTTTATATTTTTTTAAAGTCAACATCAACATGATAAAAGTCAAGTGGACGTGAACCAATCGCTGTGATAGCACCAAGAAAAAAGGCATCACACAACTTAGAGGCTTTATTAGCTATATTCACAGCAAACACTGATTACAGCTGAAGCGATTAGACAGAAGCCTAATATGCAGAATAAAAAGAACTCCTTTGGCAGCAGCAAAGCAGTGACCTTCTGTCACTGTGGACCGAAAAGATGAGCCTGCAGGGGGACGCTGATCAGCTGGGTGGCTGAAAAAGAGTCTGACATGATGCCACATATTGCTCCGGTAGTTTTTGCCAGAGTTTGCAGAACACCTTTGATAAATGACTTCATATTTTTGCACAGTTCAAATTATCTGACAAATTCCGACTTAGTTTCTCATCTTTCATCTTCTTGGAAAAATCAGTTTTGTCACATGATGGTGACTAGTCAACGTGACGAGTAAAAAGTCACTTTGAGCAAAGAATCCATCGGTTGACTACTTGGTGCAATCATTAGTTGGAACAGTTGATTCCAACTGATTACAGACTAGTGGGGACAGGGGGATGAGCAGCACCACGCATTGAGTGTTTGACAGCGCTATGGCCCCCCTATCTCTGATTAGTTGTTTCTACTTAGCACTGAAAGAAGGTGGAGGGGTGCAATTCTTTTTATAATTTTTTTCCCCCACAGAATGTCTCATACCATACTGTCACGACATAGTTACAGTTTCAAATATCTAAATAAAAAACATTTTTATACAAGTTACATACCCCCGACCTGATGGCTGAGCCAAACTTTACTTATAGTCAGGCAAGTCCTGTTCTCCTACCAAACCCAGACCAGCTCCTTGGATTGGCAGACAGAGAAGCGTGATTTGTCACTGACATGGTGATATGGGGTGGACCGCTGCATCAGATGTTCTGCATTGCACTTAGTGATATAATCCTTGGATTGAGCTGTTGGGTCATGAATCTCTCCATGCACTCTTCTGGAGCTAATCTGAAGGCCACATCAAGTGTAGACGTCCAGCGTCTGCCTGTACAGAAAGTTTCCAGTTTATTTGTACAGAACATTTCAGCGACGACGCAGCGCAAAGTTCTTTACATCCTAAAACACAATACAGTCACTAATTATGAAACGAGTAATAAACATTGGATTTTGTCAAATATGTTGATTAATGTTCTGTTTACTGCTAATCAAAGGCAGCTCTAAGCAGATGGGCTTTTAGCCATGATTTAAAGGAACTCAGTGTTTCAGCTGTTGTGGAGATTTTGGACGTTAGTTCCAGAGGATTGTGTGCCTCATCCATGGCCCACCACCTAATGGCTGAGTTGTTGTTCCCACTCACTCCTTCTGTGTTTTAATACCACTAACAGCTGACTGTGGATAATTTAGACGTGAGGACATGTAATGGCTGGACTTGCTGCACATGTGGCTTCCTTTCACAGCAGCTCCCGGTTTGTGTGCTGAGCAGACTGCTGCAAGCAAATGTGGCCATAGATATGATTGGAACAGCTGGATTTAATGGCTGGGAGACTTCTGGCAAATTGAGAGTACTTTTAAAGCAGCATCTAATGCTTCATAGCATGAGCTCACATCGCTTCCATTTACATCATTAATGAAGATGGCCACTGGAGAAAAGCAAAGAACAGCATTCAACAGGACATGTGTGCATCGGGTCAGCTTGCGAAGTGGCAGAACTTTTCCAGGAACCTTCATTTGGAAGCCAAGTTGATGAATTTGGGAAATCTTTCAAAGTGGAAACTTTCATCAGGATTTATGGCATTTTCTGTCATTTCTAGGGATTGTTTAAATTGGGAATCACTAAAATAAAGTTTTTCATATCCAAACATAAATGTTTTGTTGCAGACACACGTCTATCTGACGTTACTCAGTGACATCAAAACTTTGTTTACTTTATTCCACAGATGAATCTGTGGCGTCTCTGGTCTTGTGCTCTTTCCTCATAAACGTGGTCTCAGCCGATTCCACGATTCTGGAAGTCCATGGATGTGACTGCAGAACGCTTGGTGCTCCTGCAGTGAGCAGGTTGCTTGCAGACTCCAGTCAACGTGTCAAACAGCATTGTGCCAAGAGTATTTCAGCTTCTCAAGCTGCGTTTTCTTATGAATGTTTTAGTTGCAAAAAAATCAGTGAATAAATTGTAGTTGCGTTCTACAGAAAAATCTGAAAATATTCAACTGTGAATAGGATCCACTGTACCACCAACTGTCACTAGTGGAAAACCCTCACAAGCGCCCAGAGCCGTGCTGAGAAGCTGCTAGTGGATAAGAGCCATTAGTGACTCCATGTTTTGGGAGAAGGGGCAGGGTCTGTGTGAAAGGAGGCTGTAATTAAACAGCTTGGCCTACTGGGCCCTGTGCTGACAGCCTGATCCCAGCTGAAAGCTAAAAGTAGACCAGCTCAAAATAACCGCAATACACACAACTTACAAACTAACTTATGCATTCAGTCATGGGAAAAGAAGGTATCTCTCTGTCATCTCTAGGGTTTTACTTTATAAGTAATCTCAACTTTACAATGTTCACAAATGATTTAATTATAACCTCTAGGACAAAACCACACACCACCATGTCACACTTCAGTACATAGGCCATTGCTTATAGTGACAATAAATTAATTGATTCACTCATTTAACAGAGTTAAAAGTTACCTTTCAGAAGGGGTCAAATATTCAACTTTCAGTCAAAAATGAAGAATCATTTCATGCCCTTTAACAATCCAGTTTTACACCACATTAAAACCGGTTTCTTTCATAGCAGTTAAGTATTTATATGAATTATGGGAATAACTAATTATAGAAACACTTATCTGAAAACATTGTAATACTCCATTTCTATTTTAACACAAATTAAAGATACTCCTTAATCTCAAATGGGAAATGAAATGTTGCTGTAATGTTAATTCAAGCAGGACTGAAGAAGCCTCTAACAGGCACTCTGCTGTCAGCCTCATGAAGACGATGCTCAGGATTGTCCATAATCTCAGAAGAAGAATCCTTCTTCGCATCATCATCTCCAGAGGTTCCACAGTCCAGAATCAGAACTAAATCTGAACCAGACCAGAACCAGCCTTCTTTATCAGGCTATTGAGTGTTTTTATGTTCCCAGCTCTGAGGCTGCTGAGACTGTTTATTATAAGCCTGGCGGGCCATCAGGCTTTACTTGCCCCACATCAGGCTAAGTGTCACTTGTTTGTTTTTAAATATGGTTATTGATACACCAATAACAGTGACTGTAAAGACGGTTTAAGCTAGGTTTATAGTTGACTGGGTGCGCTCCAATTGTGCCGTGGCTGTACCTGTCCATTGGCGTCACAGGCTATTATTTCCAAATTATGATGCCTGATCATGTACCTCTGATTTTTTTTGTAACTGTTAACATTTTTGAGACAAAACATGGTGGGCTGTTGATGGACTGCCCTAGTACCCCTACCACTGAGCTTAGCAGATTTTTCTAGAGGAAACCCTGTGCTGCCCCAGCAGATGATGTCTGAAGAGATGACACTCAACAACATACTTCTAGAAGATCTGCAGCATCTTGCTGCAAACCTTGAAGGATCTTAGTTTCCACAAGAAGTCCAGTTTGCTCTGCCCCTTCTTATAGACACTTCACTGTTGAGTTGGCAAATACCTGTCCAGTCTGAGGTATTTGCCTCAAACTGGACAGTCTGAGGTATTTTAACAGTTCAACCACCTTCACTTCTTTTCCCATGATGGAATTAATGTTTGACTTTTGGGAATCTACAATCATGTTGTTTTTTGTTCACATTCAAGATAAGATGATTGTATCCAAACCATAGTACAAAGTGGTCCACCAGCTCTCTTGTCCATCTCTGATTCACCCAACAACTGCAGACTTATCTGAGTATTTTTGTAGATGACAGGAGTCGGACTTGTGGTGGAAGTTCGTACTTCTTGACACCAGACCCGGTCGAACTATTTCAAAAAGAGTTCTGTGTGAAGTGTTGTGTGATTGGTCAGACATTTGCCATGTTTTATGTATAAATGCTCTCGCATAGAAATACCTTCATGTCTGCCTTCATTAAGGCGGGGGGGGTTGGGTGGGGGACTGAAAAATTCTAATTTGATTTTGTGCTTGTTTTACTTTACCTGCTCAGCAAACAAAGTAGTCTGGGTTTGTAGAAAAGGGATCTGTAAATGATTGTAAGACCCTAAGATCTGAAAACTAAAATGGGTCTCACACGTTGCCTTATTTCAAGAAAGACATACAGTGTCTTAGATATTTTGGAGGGTGGATTGTTATTTTCTAGGTGTATAAATTTATCTTTGGTCTATTTTCAGCAGCAGTAACATGATATGGACACTCTGTCTTTTAGAAGGCTCGCTGTATTTAGCGTTTTGAGGTGAGGATCATTTAATGAAAAGGCATACATACCCAAGTCGTCTGTAGAGTAAAAGTTCCTGAGTGTTAAGTATGTTTGAAACCTTAAAGGTCATTTTCTGAAGGCACATTTAAGCAGACAAATCAGCCTTATCAGAATGTATATTCCAATTTATTGAATATGATTGTATGCCATCCTCAAACTGTGGACATGATGCATGTCCATAAATGGCCCACAGACAATCATTATTCACAAAACCAGCATTTGGTGAGACATACATACATAAATTTCAAATGCAGTAAGTTGAAAAATACTCAATACCATATTTCATACTGCAGCAGCAGTTTTTGAAAGCATCAATATGATGATAGTTTAACTTCTTTAACTAAGACAAACTCATTAAGTAGGAGGGAATTTTTCCCTTATTTTGAGAAAATATTGAATGTATAAATGTTGCATCCATTTTTTGCAAATCAGTAGACAAGATGAACTTTCAGAGTCACATAAAGACAGTTACAAAGTTGGCCTTCTACCAGCAAGATCTAGAGAAACTCATCCATGTGTTTATCTTTAGTCGCATCGATTACTGCAACAGTGTCTTCACACATGAACCTAACAAATCAATCCTCCAGCTGCCACTGATCCAGAACGCTGCTGCTGGTATTCTGACTAAAACAAGGAAGTTAGAGAACTGTGAGAATAGACTTTAAAATACTGATGTGAGTTTATAAATCACTGAACAGTTTAGCAGCACAATATATTAAATATCTGCTGCTGTTGTATCAACCTTCCAGAACCTCTTAGGTCTTCTGGTTCTGGTTCTGGTTCTGCTCTGTGTCCAGAACCAGAACCAAACATGGAGGAGCAGCATTCATCTTCTATGCACCACAAATCTGGAACAAGCTTCCAGAAAACTGCAAAACAGCTGAAACACTGAGTTTCTTTTAAATGTAGACCAAAATTGATTTCTTTAGAACTACCTTTTGACTAATATAACTGGAAAATCAATTTATTTTAATCTTTATTCCAACATTTTATGAAGATGAATTTTGATGACATTTGACAAAATGTAGTGTTTCTCTATCATTTAAACCAGCTACAATTACCTTAGAGCTGAAATGTGCTGTACAAGGAACCTTGTCTATATCAACTTTGAGGAAATGAGTAACTTTGAATAATTTTTTTTTATTAATTGTATTGCAATTTTGATTATCTTGATAAACCTACAACATCCCACAGGTTAGTGTGAACCTAACCTGTGGCTTAACCTATTTGCCCCCTACTCTGCCCCTATGGGCCACCACAGCTGTGTGGCATTTTCACTCAGAGACCAGACACTGGTCAGTAATCCTCCGCTCGTCCCGTCCACCTCTGTGGTTTCACATCGAGCCCAGCAGACGTTGCCTCAGTCTTGAAAACTTGTGAAAGGACTGAAGTGTGTATTTGAGTGTTTTCATGATGGTGTTGTTCAGAGGAATGACCCTGATGACTCACGTCCTTACATAGCCTGCTCTGATTTATCAGCCTGGTAAATCTGGAACAGATGGCTCACTACATGTACAGACTACTTTGTCATGGTTGTCACCCCGCTGTTTGGATCCTACCTGTGCTGTGACGGTGCTTCACCCGTCTAAACACAGGGCACTGGTCAGGCTTTAATCTTGGTGAGTGTCATAGAGCTGCGCAGCGTCATTCCCCTGAAGCTGAGCTGGACCCAGGGCTGAAAAATGGACCAGAATGGAAACTGAGGTACCGTGTTTATTCAGAGGTGGAAAATGTTGAACTAACTTCTACTGAGTGCTGCACTGGAGCAGCTGGCATGCCTGCATAGTGTGAGCAGAAATATGAGGCTCCAAGTCATTATTACATTGTGCTGTCATCACACTGTGGTCCCCACCACTGCACACACCTACACACACACACACACACACACACACACAGATTTATTTGCCTTCATCCGTTTCTGTGTTAATACTAGCTCACCTTTGCAGGGCAAGAGCAAAATGACAACTTTGTGAATTATTCATTTCAGTATCAGTTCTATATCAGCTTTTTCTTCTTCAAAAGCAAACGGCTGCCATGTTCTCCCAGAATTCTGTGTAGGGATCTGGTTTCAGGATTCATGCTCTTATTGAGACAACAAGCTGGAGCCTCAAGCTGTTTTTTGTCAATATTCCTGTGGAAATATTTCTCTCTCCCTTGAATCAACAAGAGAAACTCTAAAGTTCATTAGAATGGATGAATTTTGTGTGTTCAGTTCTGTTGAAAAGCAAACAGGGTAAACGCATCGATTCCAGATTTCCTTCAAATCAAGTCCCAACTTGTGCTGAAAGATCCGTGGAGGACGTACATCTGGTACTTTACTTCACTTTGGCCACATTGATTCATTGATGATTTCTTTTTAATATAAAATGTCAGATTTTTCTTTAAAATGATGTTAATTCCAGTAACATACTCAGGATAGGTAGACAAGTAAAAAGGAGCAAAATATTCTGTTAAAAGTTTACTTTTTGTTTTTGATAATTATTGTTATATGTATGAAACAACTGTCTCTGTTGCATGAAAATTTGAGCAGATGTTATCTGATATTATTACCGTTATTGTCGATAACCAATATTTACTAAGATTATATATATTTTCTTACCCTTAAAAATAACAACTACACCAATGGTTTCACCTCTGCTTCAGTTAGACTTCCAACAATGCTTTACTGCATCACTGTCAAAATGAAATATCAACCGATACCGATGTCAGTGCTGACATACAGTGGATCCCTCTGTGGCAGTGGGTCCTTGAGGGCCGGTGTCCTGCATGTTTTAGCTCTTCCTGGTTTAACACTCCTGGATCAAATGATGGCTCATTTTAAGGCCTAAGATGATCATTGACATGACCGCTGCTCTATGGTCTCAGCTGCTCTGTTAAACAAGGTTTGAAACTGGGGCAAATGACAGGAAGCTGAACACATTGTTCTGTTTCATTATAAAACATGCTGGATGTGGAAAAGGTTTGAAACTTTCTAGAAATCTGGATTAAATGTTAACATTCTCTTCATAACATACACAGGCGACTAAAGGTACGACGCTAAAGACAGCTGCTCTCTCTCACACTGTGTGACATCAGCTGTTTGAGCTGTTTATGTTTAAGGAATAGGGTGATGACATCACATCCCTCAACAACTACCGGTTGGTCACTTTGCCTCTCCATTCTACCATTATGTGGTGCCAACAAATGGTTACGTTAGCATCCTGCTTTCCAAGCTTCCAGCAGCTCCATGAACTAGCTGAAGGCTCCTGCAGCTATGGAGAGCTAAAAGGGACAAAATTAATTAAATAAATTGTTAGTCATTAATTGAATGTACCCTGAAATAAATAAAATGTTTAAGTAATTTATTTGATAGACATTTTATTAGATGTCATTGAATCATTAAAATGCAAAATTATAAAAGCTGATGCATATAATTAATTAAATGGATATTATTTTATGCTTCCTGTTCCTGCAATACATTTCTGCACCATGCTATATTTTTATCTGCCAGGCTCATCTGTCAGAGCTGAAGGCGGAGCTAACACTGATCTGTTGAACTCATCTAGTTTAGCTTGATTCTTTTAAATCTATTTTGTAGAACTGTCACAAACCAAATAAATGTTTCATGTTTGCAAATATTTTGCTATTTCTTTGGAATAATGTAATGCAGGTTTGAAACGACTAAATGTCATATTTCTAGAGCTGGAGTGTTAATATGATCCTTGGTTTAACTTTTCCAAGAGTCAGGCTAAACTAGTGGAGTTCAATAGATCATTATTAGCCCCGCCCTCTCAATTCTGAATTAACTCTTTAAGGAACAATAACCATTAAATAATTACATTGATTTATCTGCCTTGGCTATTATAAAGTGGCATTTGAATACTTTAATGACTTATCTTACAACTTGTCTAGTAAATAAATAATTTAAATATTTAATTAAACATTTATTTATTTCATGATTTGTTTAATTAGTGATTTAATATGCATTTATTTATTTAGTTTTGTACCTTTTGGCCCTCCATAGGCATCTCTCTCTCTCATTTTCTATTGGGAAACTCCATTTCTTGGTCAGATGAAAATATTTAGAAAGCCACATCTGCCTGGGCTGTGACTAGTTTTAGCTTAGCTGTAGGGTGTGTGTCTGTCTGTGTTTGTGGATGTGTGTGGACAAAGTGTTTTGAACTGTGTTTGTGTTGTGTGTGTGTTTCTCTCCAGGCCAGGATAGCGTTCCTGCAGGGGGAGAGGAAGGGCCAGGAGAACCTGAAGAACGACCTGGTTAGGAGAATCAAAATGTTAGAATACGCTTTAAAGCAGGAAAGGTAAGAAACGGGTCTTAATGCTCTGCTTACTTTTCCAGTCTTACTATTACTCATATCGCTGCTAAGAGTTAGTATGTTTTTGATTCTGCCTTCACTGACTGACTCTGACAGACAGCAACTGTATTCATTTCTGGATCAGTGTAGAATTATTACATTAATGTCATCCTCTGTGCTTATCGATCAGTCGGCCCTGATTTCCTTCATTTTGGGAGCCTGATTGATACTGGCATGAGAAACCAAAGTTATCCATCGATCTTATCTTCATCCACAAAGGTCTGAAGATCAGTCTCTGTCACTTTGCTCTGCAGAGAGAGAGACTGCTTCAGATCACTCAGCCTTCCTGGTGTTGTCACTCTGGTTCTGGAGAAACCATTTAGATCCTGATGGATCGGTGATGTTGGCTCTTCCTCACAGGGCCAGGCTGCTTCGAGCAGCTTTTTACTCACAAATGAAATGATAACCTGACATTATTATTATGTTATATTTCCTCAAGTTATATGATGTCAAAATGTGTTTGATGAAAATATGGGAGTATATCTACATCTATGTGGAAATATTATCTGTAATCATTGTGTGTGACGGTAACATGACAGATTAATTAAGGTTATTCTTTGTTTCTCCTTCTCAGAGCAAAATACCACAAGTTAAAATATGGAACAGAGTTAAACCAAGGAGACATGAAGATGCCAATCTTTGAGTCAGGTAGGTGTTGCAGGAAGCTCAGCTCCAGCTGTGAACCTGACAGAAAGGCTCATCTTGTCTCTCTTCTCTCCTTGAAGACACCAAAGAGTCGGAGGTCTCTGCTGTCCCTGCCAACAGTCAGCTAATGTGGAAACAAGGCCGGCAGCTCCTCAGACAGTAAGACCCGTCCTTCAACCAAAGACCACGAGAGGATTTATGGAGAAACTATATGACAACATCCCCACCACAATGAGTCAATGAACTAAAATTAAATTTGCATTTTGTATTTCCGATATTGTGTAGGAAGTGCTTCAGTTCCTACATTAAAAATTCGTAGAATGTGCCAGTTTTTTATCCGATTAATCACCAGAACCATTGATTACTAAATTAGTCATTAGTTTCGGCCCTAGTTCAGCTCAGAATCCACTGTGATGTCATGTGTTGCGTTCAGGTACCTTCAGGAAGTGGGATACACAGACACCATCTTGGATGTTCGCACTCAGAGGGTTCGCTCTCTGCTCGGCCTGTCGGGTTCTGAGCAGAACGGATCGATGGAGAATAAGAACCTGCAGCACCTGATCAATGGAACGGAGCGCTGCAAAGAACCCAAGAGGTACACACACACACACACACACACACACACACACACTTCAACCAGGCCCTCCTGCACCAGCCATCCATCCTCACCTCACTGTTACCTGGTTCTCAGAGCATGAGGGGTTAAAGTGTTTGCTCTGTGCAGGATTCCAAATGACAATCTGGAGACGTTCAACTTCCTGGAAAACGCAGAGGACAGTGATGAGGAGGAGGACGAGGAAGGAGACCTGATGGATGACATCAGCTCCGACAAACAACACAGACCTAAAAAACACAAGCCTAACGTAAGGCAGCTGAACTTCCTCCTGTTGGGTTTTTATGACATATCATTTCTGCTGGATGTGGTTCCTAAGATGGCTGACAGCGATACCAGCTGCAACGCACCAACGGCTAAACACACTGACGGAAAAAAACAAATGCAAAGAAAAACGCTGCAATCACAGAAAAAAAAGCAAAAATCTACAATCATCAAAACAAATGCAAATGAAAAATGCTGCCACCATAAAATGCTGCAACCACAGGAAATAGGAACAAGGAGGAAAACGCTGCACATAGTAAAAACAATTTCTAGTATGAAATGCTGCAAATTCGCTCCACTGCAAAGCTCCACACCACTAGAGGGAGTCAAACAAATAATCTTTTGGGACCAGACCATAGACATACACATGTTTAAGGTAAATAAGGGACCATGATTTCATGGGAAGTCAAGAACAACTTCATGTCTTTTTGAAACAAGCAGTCTTTATGCAATATTCTAGGATGTCTATGGGGATAATTTTACCAACTCCAGACTCTATGGTGGCATATTAGGGCATTGAGAAAAAGAAGGAAGAGTCATCTTAAACCAAAAAACTAATTAATTTCTGAGTTTTAAGGCATATGTTTATTCTACCACGTTTTTCTCCATCTTCAATGGCCCCTAACACTCCATCGTAAGACTCCCCCTAGTGGTCTGGAGCGTTTCTGTTTTGTGGAGCAGCTTTCATATTTGTCTGATTTTTTTATCTTTTATTTCCTTTTTCTGTGTTTGCAGCATTTTTATTTGTTGTGTAAAGCTCTTTGCTTCTATTTTATGAGATTGCAACATTTTTATCAGCAGCATTTTTCCACTGATTTTGTGTTTTTGAACTCGTGGCACGTTTTGCATGTCAGCCTCCAAGGTTTTTTTTTCTAGAAAATTTCTGAGGTTAATCTCAATTTCAGAGATTTTTAGCAGAAATGTACAGTTCTTTTTTTCCTATCTCCCCGGGCCGTTGTATTTTCCTGATTCTGCCTCCTTCCTTTCTCTCTCTGCCTGGCATGGTGCAGATAGGAAACGAGGGCCTGGCATCAGAGGACGACGCAGACACAGAGGAAGCCCTGAAGGAGTTTGACTTCTTGGTGACAGCAGAGGATGGAGAGGGAGCTGGAGAAGCTCGCAGCTCTGGAGACGGGACGGAGTGGGGTGAGACCTGTAGGAAACGGTCAGCTGATTAACAGTTTAGATGCTCAAATCAAGTAACCTTGTAAAGAATCAAGAAAGACTGTTCTTCAGACCTTCATGTGTTATTGGCTTCAGTGACTTGAAGGCTGGTCCTGTAGTTTCTCTTAGATCTGCTGTCTAGAGCTGATGGGCTGTTTGTTTCTGCTCAGTAAAGTCAGACCTGTCTTCCCCTCAACAATGAGCTTCATTCCTGTAAACTAGATATTCTTTCATGTCACAGTCACTCTGTTGATCTGCTTCTCTGTAGACGTTCTGCACAACTGATGCCTTAAAGCTTACATTGTCTAATTTCATCTGTCAGAAACAGCTTAGTTTCCACCGTGAGGCTCCGAGTTGTCAGACTCGACTCTGAAGGACTTCCTGCTGATCAGAAAAGCTCCACAGCTCTGCTGGGTTTCATCTGTTTGACTGGAGCTCAGAGGAGCATCCAGAGCCTTCAGACAGCTTTTCTACAATATGACTCACTATTTTTATAGTTTGGCTGATACTCAATATGCAAACATTATATTTTTCAGATAAAAAAAGAAAAGAAAGTTGATCATTTTCCTTCCACTTCATAACTATACTCTACTTGCTGCCACATAAACAACAATGTGAACATTAAAGTTTGTGATTTTGATGTGAAAAACTATATCAAACTCTAGAGAGGCATGAAAACCTCTCTGTCTCTTTCCTAACTGCCTTGTTCAAATGAATCTGATAGAAAACAAATATGTACTCGCATGCTTATGATGATTTATGTCAATTTATTATAGAAGAAGATTAGGGTCACTAGAAAAATAAGAATTCTTACTTTAGTCTCAGAATTCTGACTTTAATCTTCTGAGATTAGACAGAATTCTTTCTTTTTCAGTGGACTAATCCTCTTCCGTACTTTATGTATGAGCCTTGAAAGCATGTCCAGAGTCGCATTAGTACATTTCCCAACATTGGTACATACAGTTTGCTGCTGAACATTGTTTTGCACATTAAACCTAATAATGAATATGTAGTTCTGTAATGGGTTCCCTTTGTCTGCAGCAGATGTTTTATTCGGTCCGTGTCCGTCTGAAGGTGCTGAAAGTTTCAGACGCTCCCTGTGATCCTGGAAGGACGCGGCTTTAGTTTCAACTCTTGTTGAATCGTTTTTCTCTTTACAGCGGAACCGCTACCGTTCCCCTCCGGTGGGGGGAAGTCCTTCCTGCTGGGGGGGCCGGACGACGTGCTGGAAAGCGTGTTGGGTTTGGGGGACCTGGCAGACCTCACCGTCACTAACGACGAGACGGACTTTGGCTACGATGTAAGAAAACCAGTTCAAGTTGTACTGGGAGAGAAAAATGTAATGGACAAAATCCCACTGTCCCTCTGCGTCCTTGTGTGTCCCTGTGTGTCCCTCTCTGTCCCTCTTTGTCCCTGTGTGTCCCTCTCTGTCCCTCTTTGTCCCTGTGTGTCCCTCTCTGTCCCTCTTCGTCCCTGTGTGTCCCTCTCTGTCCCTCTTCGTCCCTGTGTGTCCCNGTCCCTGTGTGTCCCTCTCTGTCCCTCTTCGTCCCTGTGTGTCCCTCTCTGTCCCTCTTCGTCCCTGTGTGTCCCCACCAGCTCTCGTCCAGTAAAGAGTCTGCGTTCAGGAAGACGTGGAACCCTAAGTACACGTTGCGGAGCCACTTCGATGGCGTCCGGGCGCTGGCGTTCCACCCCGTGGAGCCCTGCCTGGTCACCGTGTCTGAAGACCACACCCTGAAGCTGTGGAACCTCACCAAGACCGTCCCAGCTAAAAAGTATGCTGACTCAGCACACCTTTTCTCTACCGTCGTTCATAGTTACATCAGATGCAGGCTTTCTTTAACACAACTCGGTACAGGAGAATCATAAAGCTCATTCATTTCAGTCATTTAATCTAAACTCACACAAACTCATTTCACACAGCGATGATGTTTTGATCATTTTGACGTTTTTCTTTTAACGTTCCATTTATATCAGATGCAGCCAGCACTTTGTGAACAAACTGCATCTCTAGTCAGTTTCAGTTTTAGCAAATATGTAAAAACCACATTTTTTAAATAAAAGCATCACAGCTTTAAAAGCTCATTTAAGAAAAGGAGAGCAGCAGCCATGATGAGCCGAACACTGACCTGGATCTTCTCTCTGTTTCAGAAGTGCCTCTTTTGATGTGGAGCCCATCTACACATTCAGGGGTCACATGTAAGTATCCTCACTCCTATACAGACACACACGCGTGTTTTTGAGGCTTGTGGGGACGTTACTTTGACTTCCTTTTGTTTTCTACTACCTAACCCTTACCATCACATATCCAACCCGAAAACAGCATTCCCCCTCATGGGGACCAAGAAAATGTCCCCTCAAAAAGCAGTGGTTTTGAAGTGTTGACAAGCCAGGCTTTCTAAATTCTTCCACTTCACTCAAAAGCTCCAGCTGAATAAAACAGATTTGAGCCACAATCTGGAGAAGAGTATGGAGTTGGTTTTCAAGGTGTGGGTTAGGATGGAGAAAGAAAGCTGAAGTTTAGAACATCATGTTTGTGACTTTATTCCAGGTCTGGTCGTCAGCATGCATCCAGCCAGATCTCAGTAGAAATATCTGCAATAAGTTCACAGAGAACTTTTTTTATTCCTCCCTCAATATTGGCCCTAAAATGAACAAATAATAATTCTGCTTATTTCAGGAACTTGATCAATTCCCAGAGCATGATGCTGCCATCTCAGTTTTTTACTGGGGAAACTGTGTTGTTTCAGTGATGGTGTCCATTTATGTTAAATATTTTGTCTTGGAAACATTTGTTTTGTCAGATCATAACTCGCTCTCTGAGGTTTGGGATGGTTTCATCCAGACACTGAGATTTTCTTTCAGAGTTCTGGAAACAGATGGTCACATGTAGATCGCTGGCATTGTTTGGAAATATTCCTGCTGTTTCTTAAGTTTAATTAAATGGGACTTATGTCCACTTAAAGGTGAAAAAAATATTCTTGTGTATTACAGAAACCTGGGATTTTAATAAAAGCTTTGTTCCTCATTTTCACTGCAGGTTCTATTGTGTTTCTTGCATTTATATGAATTGTTTTCCATCTTATTGTTTGATTTTAACCAACTATTTTATGCTCAGTTTGTGATTATTTTTTTTAATAAAATTGTATTAGAAAGTTTTTAAAATATGAGAGAAAAAGGTTTCAATGGGTTAAAGTTTTGAACTTCATCAGAGTAACAGCAGAGATCTGCTGAAGAGATTCAACCTTCAAAGCAGAAGAATCCAGCCTGGTTGTTGAAAGATCACCATAACTTACCGTTATTAATTGAGAGTTTATTTCCTGAAGAATATTTTAATTTATTTCCGTCTTTTCCTTCCAGCGGCCCGGTTCTGTCCTTGGCGATGACCTCCAGCGGTGAGCAGTGTTTCAGTGGAGGCATCGACTCCACCATCCAGTGGTGGAACATCCCCAGCTCTAACGTCGACCCCTATGACACATACGGTACTGACGTGATCCACTGGATCACTGCCGATCAGCTCCCTGTTCTCTGCTCTTTCACATTTAGATCAGAAACTTTGGATTTCTGCACAATGTTGAGTGAAAAGTTTGACAGTCTGCCATCTTAGAAAACAGTTCTTATTGTTCTGATCTTCTTCAAGCTGCTTTCTGAGTCTTTAGATGAACTAAACACAACAGCTAACGATTACTTCAGGAATCAAGTAATCAATTATTCTGATAAAATCGAATAAAAAAGTTGCTACATTCTGGAGATATTTTTATTTAACCACTTAAGTCTTTTGTACAATATTAGAAATACATTAAAATGTGGTGATAAATAATTAAACTCCTGTTTTAAATAAGACTTATTTTACTGGCTAAAATGTAATAACAGCATTCCTTTAGTGAACTCTTGATCATTTGTATCAAAGGATGAATCAGCAGCTAAAAAATCCTTCTAATATGAACATGTGAGAAGCTCAGGCTGGATTGATCAATACAGTGTAGAGCTGATCTGTTGATTATATTTTGGATCAATTGATTACTAATTGGTCAGCAAAAGGTTATCTTTTATAGGATATTTGTTTTTACAGCATTTGAATCAGGTAAAGCTGAAACTGATTATTAAATTCAATAATCAATTCATCACAATTGATCCATTGAATCGTTTCAGCCTGAATGGAACATGAAAGCTTGATGAAGGTCCATCAGGACCAATCTGCAGCTCTGTGTGATGTCATCAGAAAACCTGAGATCAACTGTGTCTAAAAGCCTCCCAGCTTAAATCTGCAGCTTTTCTACATTGTTTTCTACAGACACATTGATTCATTAGTTCTAATGACCAGAAAGTTGGATACACTATTCTTTATTTAGCGAAGTCAGTGAAGAAACGGTTCAGATGGTGCCTTAAAGTGAAATCAGAAGTTAAGTTGTAGCAAAGCAAAAAATCCCTCCTATAGTTTCCTGTTGTGCTGCTGGCAGATTGCAGCGTCCTGGCGGGGTCGCTGCTGGGTCACGCTGACGGCGTGTGGGGATTGGCTTACAGCGGCATCAAGAACCGCCTCCTGTCCTGCTCTGCTGATGGAACCGTCAAGCTGTGGAATCCCGTGGAGAAAGACCCCTGCATCAGCACTTTCAACACAAACAATGGTGAGAGGCAGATTACACCAGATTACACTAGGAACGCACCGATTCACTTCTTTTCACTTCTGATACCGATATCAGAGGTTTAGTATCGGCCGATACCGATCTGATACACAAAAACAGCTGAACTGACTTAAAATGTTTCTTTTTTAAACACAGACATGTATCCTGAAATACAAATTAATCTGCTGACTCTGCACCAGAATAGCTAAATACACTGACAGCTTCACCAGCTAGTCAAACATGGAAAAACAACTTTCATTTGTTCAGTCAGTGCAGTTAGGAGTAGAACAGCCAATGGAAATTAAATAACAAAGAAACTGAAACTGATAAAAACAATAGGTTGACTATTTGGCCAGACATGTAAAAATAAACTGAAACAAACCAGAAAGAGCAATTATGAATTATAAATATAATGTAAAATATTTAATAAATCATGACTCAGAGCACAAAGCATAGAATTAGAATGAATAGATCTGCCTTTATGGTTCGGAAACATTGCCACAATACCCAATCTAGATTTTTTTCTAGATCAGGACCGATACAGATATTGATATTGGATCGGCACATCTTTAGATTATACCAGATTAATTATGAGTTCATCAGAACGGAGCAGGAAGTAACTGAGCAGAACTTCCTGCCTTGCTTCCCTCTCTGCAGAGCATGGAATCCCCACCGCCGTAGACTTTAACGGTTGTGACCCCGCCCACATGGTGGCGTCCTTTAACAATGGAGACGTGGCGATATACGACCTGGAAACGTCCCAGACTGCACTGGTGCTGAAGGGTCAAGGAGACAGCAGTAAGGTTCACTCTGGTCACTGACGTTCATCTCCATAACAACCTGTCACTGCTGACCTTTCCTCTCCTGCCCCGCTCAGCCGTCCCGGGTTTGAATCACATCAATAAAGTGGTGAGTCACCCCACGCTGCCCGTCACCATCACGGCTCATGAGGATCGCCACATCAAGTTCTTCGATAACAAGTCAGGTCAGTCTGCTGACCGCCGGGTTCCACCTGGAGCAACACAAACAGAGGGGATTTTATTGACTTATTTTTATTTTTTATCACTTTTATTATTTTGTCTTAATATACTTATTGTTCTATTATTATGACTTTTAACAATATTATTGCTCTCATCTTTTGTCAATTTATAAAGTGGGACACATACAGCTGCAGGAGAGAGGAACAGAATGTCACCATTTGTTTAAAAAAACCCTGAAAATTCCACACAGTCTGTAAACGCATCATGACTCACTGTCACATGACCAGCCTCTTTCTGTTCCTCCATTAGAAAGAAACGGCAGCAAGATGGAAATAAACATCAACCCAGTTTTATTTGACTGATAGAGAATGTTAAAGAATGACTAATATCATTACCACTGATATCAGTCACTAATGTTATATGTTATATAATTTAACACTGATATACATTCCTACTCCTAATATAAGGAATATAACAGATTTAATGAACTCAACAGGACTTCAAATTTAAAATGAAATGATTAATCCCAACTATACAGAAGATGTAATGTATACGATAGATCCTTTTTGTGTGCAGGAAGGATGACCTGCAGCAGTCTGTGTTGCATTTTATCTAAAGAGGCTTCTAACAGAAGACACTGTTTAATAATTCTCTCATAAAGAGGACACTCTGTTTTTTGTAGGTTTTTTTTTTTTTTTTAAATGAAATGTTGAAGAGATGTGATCTGCTCCAGCTTTCAGGCTGGCTGCTGGTAGCAGGGAGGCTAAAAAACACTTCACATTGTGATGGATGTGTCTCTAGAATAAATGGGTTTTACTAAAACTTGTGAGGTGAATTACTGTGACGTTACATAGATTAATTTTCAGCCCAATCTGAAGCAGTTTGTCCTCTGTGCAGGTAAAATGATCCACGCCATGGTGGCCCATCTGGACGCAGTGACCAGCCTGGCCGTGGATCCTAACGGGATCTACTTGATCTCTGGCAGTAAGTCTCCTAACGTCTCATAAAGCTCAGAGCGATTCCAGGTGTGAAACTGTTTCTAACAGAGTCTTTTTAAAATGGTTGGGCCCAGCAGGGTTGTGAAGCTGCTGGTGTGTTAAATGTGCTGAACTGCTGCAGAGTTAACAAGTGAACGTGTATAAATTAATGTCTGTTTAAAAAAGAAACATTTTAAGTTGATTCAGCAGTTTTTCTGTTTCGGCTTGGTATCGACCAATACTAAACCTAGTGGTACCGGTAGTGAAGTCAGTGGATCGGTCCGTTGCTGGAACCATGCGGAGTGAAGCGGTGGTTCGGTCGACAACATGTCTCCTCTCCTCCGCCTCAGGTCACGACTGCTCCCTGCGGCTCTGGAACCTGGACAGTAAAACGTGCGTGCAGGAGATCACGGCTCACCGTAAGAAGAGCGAAGAGGCCATCTACGACGTGACCTTTCACCCATCCAAAGCCTACATCGCCTCGGCCGGAGCCGACGCCCTGGCCAGGGTCTACGTATAGAGGAGAGGAGCAGCGCCGCGCCGCGGGCTCCTAGTCAGACGGAGCCAGGATTCAGGTCTGTTCACATCCATCTGAAGGCGGCAGCAGACTGAGACGCCCACACACACGCAGCCGCCCCGTGCCACCGCCGCCTTTGCCCACTGAATGGAGCACGTCTAATCTGGCTGATCAGCTCCCTCTCTACGGTGGCGTCCAGCAGGCTAACCACAGCCAGCCCGGCCTCCTCGTCATATTCAACTCTAGTGCAATCTCCACATGTAGACGTAGGAACGTTAAAGGAAAAATCCCCCCAAATGCAGCTGATGGGTGGAGCTGCTCCTTTCTGCTCACAGATTCCGTCCATCCCATGAACTCTTTGGCTCAGTCTCCATCACTGTTACTTCCTTATTTGTGCCATGGTCAAACATTGCATTATGGGATATTTAGTTTTAAAACATCCACTCACAGTAAGGCAGTCGGTAAATTAGTTTAAATGTCTAACAGTGATCTGTGTTTTCATCGTCTCAATGGTTCTCAAGTTCAAAGGATGAATTCTTTACATTTTACTGTTACAAGTGTAAGTGGCTGCAGCAAGACATCTGCAGTCAAAACGACCCTTTTGGTCCTTTCAGTTTTCCGTAGTGACAAAGTTTCACTTGGAAGAATCAAGTCTGAAATGATTAACTTTATTATTGCTTTCATATTATTCTGAGTGAAGGATAAAGTTCTCACTGCCTTTCAGACTCATTCAGCCTCAGGAGGTTTTACAGTGAGGCTTAGTGAACGTCTGCTGGGTTTAAGGTCAGCTACGTTTACTGAAGAGTCCATCTTCAGATAAAGTCAAGGCTCATCAAGCTGTCTTCTTAGAGAATAGAGAAATGATGAGGAAACGTGTCTGATCAGACCAACACCAGGGACAGATCTGGTTTAGTGATGCAGCAAGATTTCAACTGTTACTTCTGGTTTTACCAGTTCTTCACAACTTGGTATGTAGAAACTCAGTGTTTCGTCTTAAACAGTTCTGTCCTCTAACAGAACCTTCTGCTGATTTTTCATTCAGCCTGAAGAACCAAAGACTCTGACAGCAGGGATCATGAAGGGAGACGGATCTGAAGTTTTGAAATGGGCTTCTGTGGAGAGTAGGGACCAATAATATATTTACCAATATTTTTATATATATTTCCTACGTGTTTCAATCCCACGTAAAAGCAACTACAAGGTCTCTGTGACACTGCTCTAACTAAACTCCCCACAGTCCTGCACTGCTTCACTGTCACATGACTGAAAGAGGCCGACAGCGTTCTCCTGAAACACAAACAGCAACTAGACAGCAGGAAACATCAGTTATTAATCAGCCCAGTTTTATCGGACAGATACCGATATGATAAAAAGTGGCTAACATCAGCTGATATTGATACCAATATATTGTGCATCCCTAGTGGAGAGTTCCTAATCAGTAACCATTCTACCAGTCCATCTGACTGGTTGGGTCTTTACATAACTGTGCTTACATGATCTAACCAGTGGTTAGCCAGAAATATAATTCTGGTTTTAATCAAAGTGAAATGTTATTCCCAATCAAACTGTGTGAAAGCTTCACAATTTTAAGACACACTGCTGCAGAATTCAGTCAGCTAGCACTGAAATGCTGCAGCAGTGACTCAGTAATAAGAATATCATGCAACACTGAACAGTTTCTGATTAAGCTAATCAGCTGACACATTTTTGACCAAAATCATTTACCTTCAGCCCCTAGTGGGGCTGTTTTTAAAAAAACAAAGAACAAGTTGGCGGCTTCACAAGGAAACGCAAAGACACGTCCTGACTCTATATCAGGATTTCTACACCGTTTATTCTGCAGTTTATGAAGCAACATAAACTGCAGAACAAGAGAGATACTGAACGTTCTCCACTGCAGGGAAGATATTGACTACTCTCAACATAACCCCACTTCAAAAAGCAGATGGTTGTTTTCTGCTTCATCTGTTATTGACATCTTTATGAAACACTTAAAGTTCATGTGCTATTTCCTGTTTGTATGAGGACACTAGGAAAGCTCAGGCTGGAACTGACAGGTTGAGTTGCTGCTGCCCCTAGTGGTGTGGAGGTTCAGTTTAAAGAAGTTATCTTTGAGAAAAAAAATGCTAAAAATCCTTTTTTTGTCTTTTGTCAGCAATCTGTGACTGAACACTTGCCTTCACAGTGGTAAGCATTAAAGTGCATCAGTAGTGTGTAGAGGAGCCAGCAGGGGGTGCTATCATCTATCAGGACACTAAAGAAGCAGAAGTGCTACATGATCTGAACTAATCACAACAAATAAAGCCAGTTTGTTTAATGTTCATATCTAAAAGTTTGGGTAATTATTTTTCATGTAACTTTCTGAAGCTCAGCCTGAGAATCACTGAACCTGACAGACAAACGGGGGATTTTTCCTTTAAACCTACAGAGACAAAGTCTGGACTGAAGTGAACATCTGATGTTTGATCTCATGGTTTCTCTCCTTTTTTTTAAAAAAAGAAAAATATTTAAATGTGCTGATGTTGCCAGGAAAATGTTTTAGCAGCTGTACAGTTTTGAAGAAATTTAAATTAAGAAATGAAAAAAAAAACAAACAAAAAAAACATGAGTGAGTTTATGTGTTTGAAAACCTGCCGAACGATCACGGTTGGTGAAATGTCTGATGGTGTGTAAATCTGACGAGGGTGGAGCTGCTTGGACCGCCGAGCGCAGCCCTGCGTCTAAAGCTGAGTATTTTTGTTTGTGTGAAAGAAAAAAAAAAGGTCTAGTTTTTATAATCCTTTTTATAGAAATATTGTTACTGGAGCGGAGGAGCTGTCCTATCGGCCGTCCCAGCGCTCACAGATTAACTGTCGCTCGGTGACTCTAACTTCACTGCCACAGATTAAAGAGCTGAAGTCACACGGAGGAAAGGAGAACGGTTCAGATGAAACACACTGGATGGATGGTTTAATAAGAACCTAAACGTTATTGAAATCAGGTATGTAAGGAACAGACACAGGTCAGCACCATGTCATGCTGTTAGACAGCAGCTGCTCTCACACCGGTGTTATGACACCTCTGGTCCTGCTGGGAAGAATTAACGGCCGATTACAGCAGCAGAGCCAGAAATAATCTGCTGTTCTCATAGTTCAGAAAGAGAAATCAGATAAAATGAGTGTCGAGTCAAAGCTTTAGAAACTGGCCACCAAATCCAGATTCTCCCTCTGGAGCTGGAAAAATATCAGTCTGACCTAAAATACCTGATCTGATTATATAAATGGTAGAATGACGTTTCTTCTGACTTTTTACATCAAAAATGTCTGATATGGATCCAAACTGTAAACTCAATGTCTAAACCAGGGGTGTCCAAAGAGTGGCCCGAGGGCCACAAATGGCCCGAGGGCTGATTTTTGTGTGGATTGAGAATTTTTATTTTTAATCAGGGTAAAATTATTACCAACATAATTTTCCTATAATGGAAAATGTAAAGTGCAACATTCATTTTTACAACCAGGCCAGTATAATAAGCAGAACCTCGTTTATCCAGAGACTTTTACTTCCTGCTGAACCCAAATCATATTTTTGAAACTATTGACAATCATTTTGAGACACAAATCCTGTTCTGATTACAAACAATAAATTGTTCAATAAATCTGTCCAAAGCCCAAAGAATTGGGAAGCTGATGTCTTAATATAGCAAACGTGTAAAATCCTTTAAGTTTTGGATCTATGGTGAATAACATCTTTTTCCTGAAAGAAAAAAAAAATCTGACCACTTTATTTGTTGGACTTTAGTATTTCTTTTTTTATTTCTTGGCCTGTGATTACTTTTGAGAGAAGGTTTGGACGCCCCTGGTCTGAACCATTGAGTCTTTATTTCCGGTGTTGCTGATCCGACTGAAGTCGTTTTCCAGTGACGAGACGTTTAGTGACCCGCTCAGCCTGAACCCAGCTGTGGTTCTTCAGGGCCGACCGACTCCTCTTCCTCACATCACCTCTGTCAGTGTTTGGCTCCTGTGTGTTTCTGCAGATGTTACTGACCTCACACACACACAGACACACACATCTGGAGTGTGTTTTTAGCAGAAAGCAGTCCATTGGAGCTCCTAGAAAAAGTGGTCTTTGAGTAGCCATCTTTTAGGATGTGACTTACTTCATTGTTGTGCTTTGTTCTGATGCACAGTTTTAGTTTGACTTTTTGTTTGTTTGAAGAGTTCCTAACCTGAGTGGCTTCTGGTTGATCACAAGTCCAAATAAATGCTTTTGTTTTAAATAAGACTAAGATCAACTTTTTAACTCTGTGTGTCTGAAGCATGGTTAATCCAATAAAATATTTTTTGTAGTCTTCCCATGAAAACAAGAAAAATGCAGTTTAGATTATTTTTTTTTTATAAACTGAACAACCGTTTTTCAGAACTGTACCACAGAGCAGAATACAGCAGTTAATGTATATAAAATGTCTATTATGAGTAATAAATGTTGTACCTGTACAGTTTGCTGCTTCACTTCTTGTGTGGAGTCTATTACTGTTCCCCAGCAGAACGCCAAGAAAAGTTCTAGAAGTTTCCGTTTTTCTGTCCTGGTTTCTTTGTAATGACTAAATACGTTTTTGGTTTTTACCTTTTTCACACTGAAAGTTGGCGTCTGGTTTGCTGCTGCTCAGAGAAAAACTGCTGGTTTTCTCTGGTTTACTCTAATGACTCGGAAGCAGCAGCGACTTCAGACTGTTCAGGTTTATTAGACATGAGTGGATGGAGCAGATTTACAAAGAAATATTTAGTACATTTACAGAAGAGAGCCGATATAAAACAGAGGTTAGCTAGGAAACAGGAGGATCGGTTTTATTGGTGCACAGGTCACTTCTGTCCAAGTTGAGAGAGCTGAGAAAAAAAAGAAAGAGGTGGTCAGCAGGGGGCAACAACAACAACACACATACACACACACACACCACAGTCATGCAGCAGGTGAACAGTAGAGGTGTGTGTTCTGACCTGCTTCATGAACTGAGCTGCGTTGAAGAGCTCACTGCAGCCGTAAACCACCTTCCTCCCAGGTTTTGACTGAAAAATAAAAAAAGACCAAGAGGATTTTTACGTAGTTAGAAAGCAAAACATCGAGACAGGAAATAAATCCACAGTTTCCTGAACATTTCTAGCACAGCTGGTAAAATGTAACAGAAGAGGAACCAGCCTGGTCATCTTCAGGTTAATGTTTGGACCCGGTTCTGACTCTCTGGGAATTCTGGCCCAGCCATCGTTGATGGTTTTGTGAAGACGACTTTTTTTTTTTTTTTTACCTTACAGAACGACTGATGACCTGACATACAGAGCTGTGAAAAAGGATTTGCTCCCCTAGGAGTTACAGTGGACCAGGTAACTGTATGAACAAGAGCATAACTTGGCACAGATGTTCCTAGGGAATTATTAAAAGATAAATAAATAAATAAAAACGTTAGCCACTGAAAGATGGCGGCCATTTTCCAAGATAGTTCTTGACAAGATGAATAGTTCTGGTGTTGAATCATAACATAACTGGAGCCAAAGAAACCACGTTTTGATTTTTCCACATGGCCCCACATTGTCGTGGAAAATATGTTTTTGCACTAAAATTGCCAATTAGACATTTGGTGTCAAATCATAGCCACATATTTTGAATCATAGAAATCATATTTATATTTTTGGTTATGTGTTTCCTTGTTCTGGTGGAAATTTTTCAAAATGGCTTTAATGGAGAATGTTTAAACTACAAATCAGCTAATTGTAGAAGGCTACAATTAGCTGATTGTGGAGATGGCTAACCAAAACGTTAGCTTCATGAAATACTAAATTTGTAAACAAGAATCTTAGCTCTGCTTATGTGGCTAACCTTAGCGTAGTCCACCAGGTTCTGGTACTCGATGTAGTTTCCTCCTCCAACCACAAACACGATGGCCTGAAACACACAAGATCTCACTGAGGCATAGAGGAAAGCAACACACACATCCAACACATGATCACATCCATGTGGACAACACCAAACAGGTTATGTTTAAATAAAAAGGAAAAAACAATCAACATCAGAGGGTTGTGGTTGCTTGGTGACCAGTTGAGTTCAAAGTTCAATAATTCTGATCTGTACTGGTTTTCTGTAATATGCTGCCAACTTTAAAATAACATTGATGGAGGTGATCTACCATCTAACTGACCCTTTATACTAAACCTCTAACTTTCTGACTGTAAATCCATCTTGTTCTGGGAATGAAAAGGAATCCATCATAGTTCCAGACACTAAACGTACCTCCTGAAATGGATTTTTGTTCCTGGGAATGGAGCTGAAAAAGAAGTGAGTGAGTTATGAGACAGTCCGCACAGCGCCGTCTGATTCTGCTCATCTGTTAGGGGAGTTGCTGATTCTTGTCCTACCTCTCGCTGCCCCGCAGCATCTTTGGGTCAAAGTAGCGATAATCATCAGTTTCCTGAAAGAAAAAAAAATATCAGAAACAGAGAGATGAAAATTATGAAAACGCTGTAGATGCACACCTCCTGCATTTTGAACTAGGGATGAACAATGTATCTCTTAACATACTGATATCAGTCCAAAAATAAAACTGGGCCAAAATGAACAAAAAATATTTATTTTTCATCTTCAGCAAAGCAACAAAAACTCACAGGTTGAGATTTCATTTCCATCAGGTTGTCCACAATCCGAGTGACTGGAAGGTTCTGAAGACAACACAAGTTGTTTAAGTTTCAGTAACACTTTTTTGTACACATATACATGACAATAAAATAACCAGACATATTGTCCAGGTTCAGTTAAAGCACATTTGTTCATGTCTAAACTTGACTGATACTGTTAAATACAGAAATGAAGACTGATCTAAACAAGTCTTCATGACTTCCTGCCATCTGATGACAGTTTTTGTTTTTTTTGCTGGTCTTTAAGTAACTAAACATATTTGACTCACATGCTGTTTGAGCCCCAGGTTCTTCACTCCCTCCATGACAAACTGAGAGCCAGTGTTCATGACTCTGGAGAACAGCCTGAAGCAGCAGAGGAGGACAGCGTTATGCTAACGTACTTCCTCTAAGGAGCTTCAATCAGGCAGCTAAAACATCAAATACATGAAGACTTAAGCTTTCCTCAAGAAAAGTACCCAAAACGAAAAACAGCAGCCATGTTTCAGACACTGTTTGGAAAGTTTTTCTTCTTAAAGTGAGTAGGTAGAGCTTATATTCATGAGTGCTCAATAGTCCAGGTATTATGGTATTATTTTTTAAGCCTTCTTTCGTGAAATATAGTAAAATAAAGGTGAAAGGTTGTGCTGTGACTGTAAAACTTTTAATCAAGTAATTGCAAAATCTGTAATTAATCAGATTTTAATCAAAAACTATATATCAACAAAAATAAGCAACATTGGAAATACTTAAAATCTAATGTCCGAAGTAAAATCCTTATCAGTACGAATAAAACAGGCTGGCTGAACAGAACACTGTAAGAATGAGCAGCAGAGTGAAGGCCGGTTACCCCATCGGTTTGACTCCACTGTTGCCATAGTTAGCTGGGCCGGAAGCCATTTTGGTAAACGCCCTGAGGAGAAACACAAAAACACAAAGTGAGCAACCAACACAACCAACTTTACTTTTAATGTTCCACCAGTGGAACAAAGAAACACAAAGAACATTTTTGCTGTTTACAAATTTGTCACAAAATTCAGGAGATGCTGATTGAAGATCCCTTTATACTTCACAGGAACAGAAAAATGTCTCCTCACTGCCGGAGCTGCAGGGCTAAAATAACAGCACTCCTGTTTCAGAGCTCTTCAAGAATATTTTCTTAAATGAGTTTCAGAGAAATATGAAGGTTGTGTGCAGCAGTGAGAGATAATGAGGGAGTCCTGGGTCTGGGTTTTTGTGCAGTATGAAAACATTGTGGCCAGAATAACTTTGTTCTCGCCGTCTCAACGCATTTCTCTGCTCTTGAGAAACCAATATTTAAACCATAACCACCACAAACAGCCAATCTGTGATCAAACTGTTTGGAGGATTTATCTTTATTAAGCTAATTTATTTTTATCTTTGTATAGTGACTTCATGTCAACTCAATCAATATTCAACAGTTAAATGTTAAAGTAACAGACGGAGAGAAGCTAAGGACTTACTTCCACTGTTTAATGTAGTTTAGAGGTGAAAGGTCACAGTCTGCGTCCAACAAAGCCTTCCTGTACTGCTCCAAATCAGACTATGAAAACACACACAGAGCAAAGTTACTAACATACCTGGACATTAGGATTTCTCACAGCTTTAGAACCTTATGGCAGAATTTAAAGGTCTTAGCGCCGTCAGTATCCCTCATGAAGGAGAACAACTTCCTGTTCCAGGAAAACCGTTTATCCGCCACTGCCGGTGGCCATGGAACTAGCTTGAGCATTCAGAACGGGTTCTGTCATGGTGAACTAGTTGTAGCGTAACAGAGAGCATTGGGGAGGGTGTGAGCAGCAAACATATGAAGTGATTGACAGCACTAAGACCCGCCCCCTGGCTCTGATTGGTTGTTTTTGACTGTATTTCTGCAGATGGCAGCAGGACCACAGGGAAAAGACAGAGGAGCTCCTGTTAAGTTGTAAGTAGCATACTCCGCATGTGTGAGATGTAAGGTAGTGGGAGGCGGGGCTAGAGCTGTAGTTTTTTCATTCTGTTGTGTGAGGAGTGCGGGAGCGCATGTTGTTAACTGTTAATGGCGACCATTAAAGTGTGGATGCTAAGGTCAGCAGTGTCATTATTGAGTCAACAGCTCCATTTGACCACCGATTCTCTGTCTCATGTTAAACTGTCACAACACAGTGACAATTTAACAAATATGTAAAAAAACAAAAACAAAAAAAACATATTTTATAAAAGTTACATAGTACAGCTTTAATGCCAAGTGTGTGACCAAAGGACAGTGTGCTGGGCAGAGTGTGTTACCTCTGAAGGAACCTGCTGAGCTGTGATGTAGTAGATGAGGAAGAGTCTCATTTTATCCTCTGGAGTCCCCGCTGTCCAACAGAAACATTCACACACACAGTCAGTACATCGCTAACATACAACATGTACAAACATTTATAAGGTGAGTGTCTGTGTGTATGTATGTGTGTGTGTGTGTGTGTGTGTGTGTGTGTGTGTACCGTCTGGGTCACCGATGATGTCCAGCAGTGACTTGTCTATGGTTGATTTGCTCATCAGCTTCTCTTCATACTCAAAGTAAACATCCAATTTACGACTCTGATGACAAAAACAGAATGAAGTCAGTATGAAGGAGCAGATCTCGCACCTCATATCACTGAAGTACTGACACCAACAGTCTGACCCACTAGTTATTGATATATGTTAGAGAATATGCCTGTTTACAGCAATGACCAGGCATATTTTCTGATACAGCAAAAAGAAAAAGGACCCTTTTAATGTGTCTAGCTTTGATAAGAAGAATCTGATCCTTCTGATTTGTTTTTGTACTTTAGTGGATGTTCTGTCCTGGCAGCATGGTCAGGCATTATGGTGCACAGCAAAAACAAAAACCTTACCCAGGATTTATGTCAGGTTTATGTCAGGTGAAAATGTCTTAGTACACCTGAAATTACACAAAAACTAACTGACAAGTACATTTAAAGCAAGATACAGGAGCTTGTTTTAAGTCAATAATTCTTTAATATTGATTTAAAAAAATGCTAGCAGATTTTTCACATATCACATGGGGGAAAAATATTTTTATAAGCTAAATAATCAGTCAGTGGATCAAGTACTATTTATCTATTGTCAAGAATTATTTACTTAAAACAAGCTTACAGAAAAGATACTTGTACGTTAGTTTTATCTCATTTCAAATGTACTAAGATATTTGACCTAAAACCTAGATAAAAAAAACTTGGTAAGATTTTGGTGCTTTTGCTAAAAACTTTATAAGTTAAAGATCCCAAAACCAGGTAATATGTTGGTATGTTCAGGTTTCAAACAGCAGGCAGCCAGACAGCCTGCGGTACCTTAATGTGGTCAAGCACGGCAGTGGCAACGTTTGTGTGAAGATCAATCAGTCTTTTCTTCTCCAGGAGCTCAGGCAGAGAGCTGGAGACAACAGGACAATGGAGCAACACATTAATGCTAAAACTGACATTAAATTTCTCACCAGGGACATCTTTCTAAAGAAGTTATGCTTTAGACAAACACTGTGTTGAACATCTTCAAAACTGATTTAAAAATACAGACTGAGTATCAAACAGTGGGGAAGAAAGGAAGAAAAAGGCAGCTGAAATCCAAAATACACATTTGATTCTTTCTGATAGAACCTCTGATATAACCTGAGTCACGTAGCTCCAGGAGGACATTAGCAAAATGAGGAATGCCTTGTAATCTCTAAAACCTTTGGTTCAATTAGAGAATTTCATCCATTTGGGGAAAGGTACGTTGTAACAAACTCAACCTTTCAGTTACTCAGCCCCTGCCTGGTCTTATTACTCTGACAGGATCAGCAATCCAGACAGATTTTTGTGTTTCTGTGATTGCCGAAAATAATAAGAAAAAAATATATCAACAGATTCCTGATTTCTTTGCTCTAATGCAAGTGCTATTGCTCTAATTTTTACTTTGATGTGAGGAGAAGAAAAAAATAATAACAAAATTCCTTGCAAATATTTCTGAAGTAGCACCACAAAATGAGTGGTTATATTGCAAAAGACATAAAAATAAAAATAAATCACACAATACAATCAGGAAATCCAGGACGGTCTGGACTAGACTGAGATAACAACATAACATTTTTAAGACTTATTCTTTAAGAGCTACAGATGTGCTAAATGTAACTTCCTGTTTCTGCTCATTCTATGATGCTTCTATTAAGGCATCATCCTCTAAGCCAGTGGTTCCCAAATTTTTTCTTCTGCCCCCCCCCAGTGGTGACGGGGGGGGCATCGACTTTTTTGGGGGCAAAATTAATGTACATATCTGAAAATAGACACCAACATCGGTAGCCTA